>NC_049205.1:43126950-43434450 GCF_013347855.1 Anguilla anguilla
CTTTAAATCCTATAAGTCCCTTTGAAAAAGATTTTTAAAAACAATATTTTAGAAAATGTTGGCAAGTGCAAGATATATAACATTACATTGCTGGCATTTAGCAGATTGTTATTCAGAGCAACCTACACAACTTCAGGATTGTTAAAAAATACTATTCATTCATACATCTGGATATACACAGAAGCAATTCAGGTTAAGTCATGGGTGAGGGGAGTTCCCAGTCATCACTGTAAAGCACTTTGAGCGTTTGGAAAAGTGCTATATAAATGCGATGATTCATTCATTCATTAAGTATCTTGCTCAAGGGTACAACAGCAGTGTCCTAGTTGGGAATGAAACCTGCAACCTTTCAGTTTGGTACTGCAGTCTAAAGTTACGTAAGTAAATATATTTAAAACTTAATGCAATTCGTCAAATTTTGTAGCAAACCACATAGAAATCAGTTTGAATTCTGGACTGATTAGTTTTCTAATACCATACTAAAAATTAATTTACAAGTCATATTTTTTCTAGCTTATTCTCATTCTTTCCATAAAACATGTGACACCAGATTGCAAGTCTTCTACAGCCCCCCAGAGGACCTCTTGCTTAAATATGCAGTGGTTTGGTGAAAGCATGAAAAGCCACAAAGCTGCAGCTTTAAACGGTGAGGGAAGGACAATGAGGACAGACTGACAATGGCATTAGCTGACGGAAGTAGCACACATTCCACCGCGAAGTGCAGGACCGGGTTAAATAGTTACCTACCTGGTCTTTAGCAGCGTTCCTAAACTTTCATTTCAAAGATGTTTCCCCTCCCCTCTCAGTCCCTCGTTTGTCAAACGTGTCAGGTTATCATTCAGAGCGGAAGCTAACATCAGTGCGCAAATAAAAGATTATCTAATTCAGAAATCCTTTTGTTTGATACTTCACTCTAGTTCAGATAAAAACTCTCTAAAGGTCGCAGTGTGCAATTATTTTTAATTAAAAAAATAAATAAATAAAGTGACTTATGGTGAATAGAGATTGATGATTAATTGTGCAGTTTCCAGTTTCACATTCACAGTGGAAATGCAATAAGTAGGCTTCATTTAAACACAACTGCAACATTAAACTAAATTTTTCCCACACCAAGAGTTTTGTTTATCAAAAGAGACTATAATGGTATAACAGTTTGTTTCTGAACTTCAGACATTCAATGGAATTTGGCAACTGCACTAATAGTGCATATAAAAAGGCTGGTTATTGTGCTCACATGGAAATCCTAGGAATCATACCAAGGCACAGAGCCCAATTCAGATTAACGGCCTTTGCTTAAAACATCGAAAACCACACTCACGTATTTAATGCCAATTTAGTACTCTCCTTGATAGACATAGCGGTCATTTTATCTGTGACTCAACTATTTCATAAAAGGCTTGTGGTTGTGGGAAAATGTTGATGATACTAATTTAAATACTGGGGCTGGCCATATTAGAGTTACAATGTTCACAGTGGATTGCATGAATACCTTGCACCAGCTACTTCTGGTGAGAAGAAGCCTCTATCACATCATAATGGAATTAGCCAAACCAGCTATCAAGTTAAGTTTGAAAAAGATGTAGAAATGTCTCTGCATCCTCTAATGATAGGAGGTGCCTGATTTGAGTAATTTTAATAATGGTAGGCATAACTAAGAAGCCCCTGAGATTTATTAAAGGTTTGCAATTTATGCAATACATGACCCTAGCCATGAAAGCTCCATCTATTTCACCTATACAGACGTGTACTGTCCGCATAGTTTTAAATTTCTTCACCGTGTTTTGGTATAATATATAACATACAGGGAAAAGATGTGGTCCTAGCACTGACCCTTGCAGAGTGCCATATTTTGCATTTTATAAATCAGAACACTCTAAATTCAGTTCTCATTCATGTAAAAATGGGTTCCTGCCAAATGATGTGAATCAGGAAAGCAGTGACACTGCCAGATTGTGCATCCATAAGCACTATGTGTGCCATAACAGCAATAATGGAAACGTAATTAAAAATGCTAAACGCATTTGCTGCATCACAGTGACTATTTGTCTGTTCCTGCATAAAAATACATTAGCCTACCCACTGATAAAATTTGAAGAATGAAATTATAGCTCACAATTAGCTAGTATTAGTGAGCCGTTTTGCACAGTGACAGTTTGTAGGATGAACTGTCATTTGGGAAAATGTTATGTACAAACTGAAAGCAAGAGGGTTCTATGCATGACCTTATCATCACAGGGACAATGAGAGTTAACTTTGTGTTGGTAGGTACCTTCAGTTTCATTATATCACTGAGTTTAGAGCCAGCATTGTTAAACTGACTTGCTCAGCAGCTATACTGAATTTACCAAAAAAAAAAAAAAGAAAAAGGTAACAGCCATGACAGGCGTGAACAAATCATAAATCCATTTGGTAGTCCTCTGCGCTGTTGACTGCTTGGTAGCGCAGGCCTATTCTTGGGAACAATAACCCTTCAACTTAAATTAAAATAAATGGCAAGGCAGTTTTCTAAGCTGCTTGCTATCACAATACCAAATCCAGCAGTCATGTGTTAGACCTGAAACAATATGTAGCTCCAAAACTGCGCTCCAAAGCCAAGTAAATTCTGTTGTGTTTTCATATAACTGAGATAACTACTATTATATATTATTTCTGTTGGGTAAACTTCAGTTGGCTCTATTATCTTGTTAGCTATGAGTTCCCGAAAACACAAACACCCACATTTTTAATGGAGAGTGAAGCTTGAATTTCTACAGTTCCAAGTTGCAGCTTGCAAGGTTTTGGCTAGCTAGATCAATTAACATTTTATTTGCATGATAAAAATGCTTGCTTACTACATTAACAAAATGAGCCTGGTAATTGTCTAAAATTGGATGGTATAACTACTGCAGATTTTGCTGGCTAACCTTGCCTTTTTCCCATAACTAAGGTTCTGTAAGATTGTATGAATGACTCATTATAAAAACTGAATATGGTGAGATTTCAAAGAAGTGGTTTTACTTACATTTCCTTTCCAATAATCATTATTCATGGGCTATCTATGTGATAGATGGTTGTGCCACAGCACTCGGACAATTTTTTTGAACTGGTTAAGCCGAGAAACGAAAGAAATTCCAGCTGTACTCTCAGGTCAAAATAATCTGGTGCTTTGTGGTTTATGCATTTAGATATCCCCATCTGACAATATAATCCAGGGAAAATCAAATACATTTCACCCTACAGATGAATAACACATTTAAGTGTAACAAAATGGACAGTATTCTCAGTACTTGCACTGTGTCAAAATTTGGTGGTACAGAAGAAAATAATGTAATCCTATGTGGCAAACTACCTATTTTTCCACCATTTTAATTTGTGACATTAATCAATTCACTATAGGCCTATAAGCACATGTCTATTATTATTATTTTTTTGTTGTTATAATTATTATTACTATTATTATTGTTGTGTACCATATACAATTGCTAGTGCTCCTGCAGAAGAACACCTGTCTACAAAGTCCAATACAGACCTTTCACCTCTCCAATAACATCATCTGAAACTGATATTGTTTACATAAAGAAGTTAGTCTGATGACAATAAGAGATTGTTACAGCCTTAACAACTCAAGTTTCTGTGCTGTAGTAAGATGGAAATCCCGACTGGAAAGTTTTATAGATATAGTTCAAACCAGGCTAGGTTTACTGAGCTGCTTTACTGCAGTTTTATCTAATACTTTGGATAAGACAGGGTATTTGAGATTTAGTCAGTATTTTTCAAACCTTTGGGATCAAGATTGGGTTTCTGGAGCATTGGCTAAATAACAGCCCCCTTTAGGCACACTGATTCATTAAGAAGATTTATAAAGTGTAAAGGGTAAACTAAAATTATCCAAAGTGCTAAGACAACTTCAGTATCAATACTACTACACCTAAAATATTAATATTAATAATAATGACAAGCGATATCAGGAGTAATTAGAAACCTTCTAATGTAAATAAATTCTCACCCCTAGACAAAACCATTGTCCTCATTTCAGAGTTTTAAAAGATAGAGCATTTGCTCTAATCCCAGTCTGCAAATGTTAAACCCTATACAGAACTTGATAAACATAACGTAAACATAAAAATATAAACATAAAAATTAATTCATAAAAAGAGCCTACATATTGTAATTATAACAATTACCATTCATATTTAATTGTGTTCAATGTGGAGCGGGCTGTGGAAGGTCTACCTAACAGCCACTTTGGCACAATGACATTTGACTCACTTTATATTGGGACACTTTCCAACTTTTCAGTGGCCTGAGTGAATATGCAAAATTCAGTGGTAGCGCTTAGATGGAATGATAAGTAGGCAAATTGGGACTGATTCTGGGGGTTCTCATTTAAAAAGACAGAACCCACCATTTTGAAATGCAAGACTTCACTTTCAGTCTGAAGAGCTGTCTAAATGTCTCCTTCACACCTTCACACCAGGTCAAAGGGGTGTGGCAGGGCCTGGAAAAAGCCTGGTTTATTTTAAAAGGAATTACAGGTTGTTACATTCTTTGTGTGATATGTTTGGTTTGGTCACTATAGGGGTCAGGGAAGCACCTTCCCTTTCTAATCCCCCCCCGCACTTCACACTTAAAGGTACACTTACCAGTAGCCTGCATCATCTGATATCGTTTCAGTTGCAGACAAAACAAGGTGGGTTCTCAAAACAGGCCCTCTCAGACCAAGCCTCCTGACCCAACAGACAATCCCCCTATTGGCTGTGCTAGAAGCCATGTCAGAGAGTACAATCAACCCACTAAAACCAGAACAGGTATTCTGTAATAAGCCCCAGTCTTAGGATATAGCCATTCAGCCAATCCCCCCACACCAGTGCCCCAAAGCCCCTAGACGGTTTCAAAGGTTCATTATAATGTTCTGCAGGAAGTGTGTAATGACATATCAAAGAAATTCCATTCCGAGGGGCCGTGGCTGATGTGTGGAGCAGGCCGGATGAGAGAGCAGGTAGGTAAGCAGACAGCTGGGGGCCCTGTACCAGATTAAATATCACCGCAGGTCAGGTTCTCATGGCCTGGGAGCCAGAGGAGGCATTCCTCCAATTACTCCGGGCCAGAGAGAGTGCTGCCCGGCTGCTTCTGGGAGGGGAGACGGCTCGATGAGACGGGGTGCAGGATGCCTGCCGGAGAGGAGATAGCCCACTCTTTGAAGCTGCAGTGTTTCACACCTGCCATTTGCCATCTTTTGTGGGGGCCCCGTCCACTCCAATGAAGGTCGAGTCTGTCATTTCATGTGCAGTGATGTCTTGTGTTAAATCAACTCCCTAACAGAGTTGGTCAGTTCTGACAGTCCAGTAGTATGGATAAAAAACACTTTCAATCGATTTAACACTGATTTCTTCACTCTATGTCAGCCCCTAAAGAATAGAACATGGTAACATCTTTGTAAATTGAAAACTGGTGTTCTGGAAGTGCACCTGTCTCACCAGTGGTCAGAAATTTGATCTTTATTTGATCTTGAAATTGCAATGTGTGCTGCTGCCTTCTATTTTTATTATGTGTATTATGAAGCTTGCTCAACTCTTTCTGATATATTTTTGAATGCAAAAACATGAACATATATAAAATCACATAGAAATTTACAAATACACATCCACTGATTGTTTCTCATCTGTGCATTTCAGTTGTTTATCTTGTTATGTTTCTAGGAATAGGTCAAATAAATATGTATGCTCACATCACCTGTCAGTTTGCTTCTAATCTGCTCAAGGTGTGTTTTTTCTTTGGTACTCACAATACTTTCTCCATCAATGGGTCTCTCATTGTTGTAGTTCTATGGGGGAAAGAATCTTACTTGAAGCAGTTCCTGGCTGCTTGTGCATTGTTTTTGAATGTTGTGTTTTCATTGGTTGTTGGCTGTCTGCTTAAGATCGCCTTGTGAAACTTGACACTGAATGTGATTTTAGGAAATATTTTCAGACTTTCCAGATAGATCTACAGTGTGTCGAAACAATGCATAATTTCACTGTAAACGTAATAACAATAATTCCAAAATCATTCATGAGTATCATTCATGCGATTATGAATATATAAAAGCACTTTAAATTAAAATTTTAATAATGTTGGACAAATGGTTCTATTACTACGTTCGCAAAGTTCTGGCATTCGAAATGATCCAATTTCATTTAAAAAAAAACATCCATCATCTGTACCCCAAAACCGTACAATGTCCTTTTATTTTTAACTGACGAGGAGAAACAATATTATGCTTTTTGACAAAAAAAAGGGTCAAGAAAAAAAAGGTTCGCTGTCATCCTCTATGGAGAGCTGAATTACCAAAGGCTTGTATCTATCCTGTCAAAAATCCAAACATTTTGTTCGGGGAAGAATAGCTTCTCCAGCGAACCCCCCACTGGCATGTGTCTGTGGATTAAAGCAACACCTCACAGCACTGAATGTACCCAAACTCCACATGGAATGCTTGCAAGGGGTCAATGACAGGGAATATGGGCCTAGTTCACTGGAGCTATAATCATGTTATACACTTGTCTTTGCTGAATAAGTGGGTGCTTCTGTCTTGTGAGGGAGGTCGGTGGATTCCCTCTGGCAAAAAAAGCTCATGAGTTACACGGTCTCTCATCTTTTAATGAACTTTGTATTTCAGTATTTAAGAGCAGAAAAAAAGAACGTTTCAGTTCACAAGGGAACTGAGTGGCATGGCTGAATTCCCATTAGGCAGAGAAGATGGCTGACTCATAGAGACTGTTGGGGAGGATGCCAGCACCAGGGTGAATGGAATGATTAAATTAATTGTGGAAATAAACATCGAATTTACCTGGAGAATTATTGAGGTTATTGCTTGACGTTTTGTCACCATTGTGAGCAGATATTTGAGGATGAAAATTGAGCATAATAACTAACTAACAATTGTGAAATTTAAACTAAACATTACTGTTTATACATTTGACTCTATATTTGCTGAATAGCTAGACTCAAGTTAACATAGTATGACCTACAAGTCAAGTTCTGTATGGGTTCAACTCACATAAACTGTGGCTATTTATGACCTCCCCCAAGCGGAGTTATGCAAAGTATGCCTTTTAAACCTGGATTTTCTTAATGACTAAAACAGGTCGCAGTGGTGCAATTCCTTCTCAATCAATTGTCAGCGGCAGAGATAATTTAAGGCTTATCCACCGCACATCCTGTCAGGTGAAAATTCTTCAGATGCAGTTGACCTTGGAGAAGCACAGATGACTGAACACATTTTAGAACTCAGGTGATCAGAAATAATTACATTTAGATTAATTCTGTTTATGTAATTTATGATTCTTTTTATGTTTGCATGTCTATTGCATTTTTAACAGGTCATATATATTTCTGATAGACTTGAATAAACCCTGAAAGGTACTTCATTATTATTTATCGCTAAGTAAGTAGTTGCATACAGAAATTCCTTTACTAGAGGAAGATAGGAGGGCAGTGTTATATTAAATCACAAATAACGCTTAATGTGTGTTCATCAGCAGGATTGAAAGTTTGGGAAATTTGGACAAATAGAAAAAACCAAACAAAATTCATTTTATCTGCAAAGGGTCATTTATCTGAGACATGAATGCATCTGTCCTCATCAAAGATTTGCTTTGAGATGATGGCCACATGAAAAGATTGTCCTCCTTTTAAAACAAGGGTCTCTGCTTACAGTCCTAAGGCCAAAGTACCAACAGATGACCCCTTATCCACCCCCTTACCATGTACCCCTTCCATAAATTCTAAAAACAAAGGTTTTCAGTTATCAAGAGGAAGTTTCCAATTTCTGTCTCACATGTGGGAAAATATATAAGGCACTGAGAGGACATTTTGCCTTTGGCATTAATGACAGCAATTTAAATGCCGAGGGCCCAGCATGCAGTGCGTCAGTGACACTAAGCAGACATGTGGGCAGTTTAATGGAGGCTCCCTTCAGCTGCCTGGTATCCAAGAGCAGCAAAGGGCTATAAATCACAGGTGGTCCTCCCTGAAAACATTACATTATGATTACTGTCCCTCAAGTTTAAAGAGGGGTCCATTTGTAGTGGTAGTGAGCCACCTGACAAAATGAGAGAGGGTGAAATTATATCATTGCCTTCCTTGTCTTGACAATCTGTGGTTTGAACACTGTTTTTTTAACCCCACTGCTATTAGGGGGCAAAACACTATAATGCACCCCTTCCACCCCCAACCTTTCTGTGAGTAAAAACTTCACTAGAACCTAAAGCACTACGCTGTTATGCTGAGGTCACCTTTAAAAAAAACACAGTAGAGAAGAAAACTCTTGTGGAAACTCACTTTTAACAGTTCTTTGCTCAGGAGTCTCTTCACTCTGGGGAAAGGGGGAGAGAGAAGGAGAAGAAAAAAACACTTGTAAATTCCTTTCACACAAAAGGGTAAAGGGAACACATTTTCTTTTGCAAATCACACAAGCACAATTCTTTTCTTTGATGAGCTGCTAAAAAGGAAAGGGTACCTCTGTCAGACGAGCCTATCTGAACAGCGGACCTAGGGTACTTTCTACCTCTAGATGAATTGAACATAAATAATTACCTAGGCCTTGTATCTGTCTTTCCATTGAACATTTTGTTAAATCAAATAAAGTTATTTTCATTCAGTGAGATTAAACCAGATACATTACTTGAATTTTGTTGGTTGTTATTTACATAGACAAGATTCATCATACTAGGTTGTTAGTAATGAAACACTGAAACAAATGTTGCGGGCAAGTAGAGATTCAACAGGACATTCTTCCAACGTTTGTACATTAGAAATGAACTATTGTTTTCTGTGCAAATAGCTGAAATATGTATTAATCCTCACAATTCACAGTATGTAATGGAGAAGAAATAGAATTTAAAGGTCTATAATGTCTTGCCAGTTCTTTAACAGTGAGGTTGTACCTTTCCATCATTGATCGCTTGTTCATTAATTCTTCAGGCAGCCCAACTCTTCAAAAAATTCTGACAAAAGCGAAGCCTTCTCTGAGCTGTCCAGAAGGAGGGCATGTCCTTTGGAGACATGGCCTGGTAGGTGATTTTCACTGACGTTTCGACTCTGCTGAACAATGATTAAAGGGACGCAGGCCTCTTTTGATGCTGTGGAAGCACAATGCAGCCGCCAGCACGCCTCTACATTGAGAAATCTTCCCACAGTTCCAGCGGCTAGGACTGCCCAAATTTCACAAAATGTATCACCATATCAAAAGTGCGCCCTACTAGACCCCGTTCCCCAGACCACGACCCCTGCTTTCAGGGGCTGTTCCCACACACATGGCTACTACATGCCCAGTGATGAGTAATTTGTGTCTGTACTGCTCCTCATCAATTCTCCTCTCACAGGTAAAATGGGAACTTGAATATCTTAAATCTCAAGACGGAATGTGATTTAGTCATTCCAATTCATAAATGAATGCCAAACTATAGAAACCAATAATATATATATATATATATATATATATATATATATATATATATATATATATACATATATATATATATTTATATATATTTCTTTCAACCACAAAATTATTATTACCACACTATTGTAATATATATCAGGGCCTGTCATAAAAACCACGTCAATTTCATATTTCTTAATAAGTTGTAAAAATGTAACATCTTTCAGCCAGAACTATTTTTGATTTGTTGAAATTAGCTATATGATTTCAAAGTTTGTCATATCTTTTTTTAGAATATGACCATAAAAATATGAAAAAAAGGCTTTTCACATGGGACTGTAAACAGTTTCCATTTTTATAGTAAACGACACAGTATATATAATGAGAATAAGTCGTTTGAAATAAAAAATATTGGCTTTCAATATTGTTTTCAATCCACAGTCTCTGTTGCCTTTCTCTCTCTTTCTCTCTCAGGGTCACACAGAGGGGGAATTCCTTCACTGTCTGTTCTATTGATTACCTCTGCCCCACCACAGCCAGAGCAACGGCCTGCAGATTCAATAGAATGGGCCGATTCTCATTCTTCCTGGAGCTCACTCAATCTCCCCCAAACCTAATTCTGGCTCCTTTCAGGGCGGGCAGTCTGACCGGTGTCATTTTGGCAGAAGCTTTGTGATGCAGGCCCGGCCCCACGGCCTACCTGTGGCCTTTTTACCATGTGTGACATCCGCACTTTGGGCCCTTCACAGCTTAAATTCAGGAGCTCCCAGAGGTCAGAATCTTATGCGTTCCCACATAACGGCGCGTCCTCTCCTTCAAAAGCTTCCCGTCTCAACACCTGCGGTTTCTCTCATGTGGAGCAGAGGAAATGCAATGAATCTTAAGCCTGCTGCCCACAGCTCAACTGGACTCAACTCATTTTAAATGCACAACCAGTCGTGCTTTATTTTTGGTCAGTATATAACATACACAATATACGACAGTGTCTCATTAGCAAGTCAGCTGCCATAAAACAGAATGAATGAAAAATGACTTATTGTATTATTTAAATCAAATTAGAAGTTAGCCTCCGATGTATCCAGGTAGGTTAGTTCATAAATCTTTACAGCAATCTCAAAAATGTTTACTTCGAACAATGGCTGCTGGAGTTGCCAGCAGGGGATTTTGTCTTCAATTGGAGGTGATCAACCATTTGCTTTTTCTATGTCAGCAAATGTTTAACTGGGACTGCTGGAGAACGTACTGGCTGCCCCAGATGGACTCCTGCCCCCCTTGCGACTCCACTTTACTCTGATAGACCCCTCTACGCCATCTAGAATGTAATATGGCAGGAGCCAAGTGAAATTTTGTACAAACAGGTAGTCATATTTGGGTGCTGAAATTTTATGGCGATTGGGATGGGATTTATCTAATACTCAGTGCAAGGTTTTTCAGATTTTTGTGTTTTCCCCTTGAAAGACTTACTGGGAACTCAGTTCTGGACTGCAAAACACAAATCCACCATTTCTGAAGTGGCTGGAGTGGAGGAAATGTGCATAGGTCTGCAGAAAGTGAAGCTGGCTAAAAAGGAGTTGCTTCATCCGCTGTGACGACATTTTGACATTTTCCATCATGGACGTGTAAAGAATGTGCTTTGTGAAAGATGGGTTCCCAAACCATTTCCAGTAAAACCTCTCAATGCTTGTCAAAAACCCAAACCCACATAGGTCAACACCAAAGAAACAGTTATCACAAGCTTTATGGCTGGGAGCATAGAAGAGTTAATCTCCTTTTTCCTCTCCCTGTGTCAGAGTTGCCGCTGTACCAGGGCCAGATTTCTTGGAGTCACGGTTGCATGGTAACAGAAACCAAGGTTAGACCTCAGGAATGAGAGACAGATTGTGCGCAAGTTTTTTTGTTTTGTTTCGTTTCACCTCAATATTTTGTAATCCAATGAATCTCCCAAGCAAAAGGGCTTTTTGTAACTCGAGTTCAATGGAATGATGGGAACTCTTTCAGTATACAACACAAAAAAAAATGCTTCCAGTAAGGCTGGGGAACTATTTCAGTACAGCAATGGCACACCACTGCAGGCTGCCTTGGAGTGCAATGAGAAAATATTATTTCAGCATATACTAAAGTACCAGCACAGTGCAATCGACTGGATGCAAACCATCCTTGCTGGTGATTTACAAACGTCCAGCCTCTTTTCATTGGACTATTGTACATTGCTAAGTAGAGATGTCTAGAGTAGAATAGATAATATAGGCCTACTCAGAGACATAAAACAAAGGCTGCCTGGCTGTGGATCCACTCGCCTGCTTCTTTAGTAAAGACTCCACACCACATGTTTGAAAGCAGGCATCGATGTAAAATAAAGAATGAAACATTTTTAGATCTTTGACTAATGCTAGCTAATAGCTACATAATTAAACTACAACAAATAAAATATAAGAGAAGTCACTATGATGTTGTATTGGTAACAATGAACACTTATTTTTACTTAGAATGCTACGTTACAGCTTCTACAAGCATCCCAGCTTGTCGTCTCAATGAAAGCTGTGATGTGTCTCTGATAATTATAGCTAGCTAGTGTCTCCAGCTAGAATGCAGGATCAACAGCAGCTTGGTTAGGATATTTACGTTACTTAGAACTTGCTAAATTGTTGTTAACGTTAGCCAGCTCTCAAGATAACATTAATAGCAAGAAATCGGAATAATGTTTAGCAAACATTTTAATACACATGATATTATCATGACACAGACAGTTCTGCCCAAATTCTGCACTGGAAACATATGCAAATAAAAATGGCAGATAACAGAATTTAGCAGGTCTATTTTGTGACATAGTTGGCAATAGCCAACCAGCATATCAAGCTAACTGCCCATGACATGGATCACGTAGGATTTGCATCGCACTGCACCTTGCTCTCTTTCTCTCTATACACACACACACACACACACACACACATATAATCTAACATTATATATTTTTTGTTGGCTGACAGTCTGTCCCACAGATTTTAGTCCCAATAGCCAGTCCATTACTGGTGCTTGTAACCCTATAATTACTGATTGCAGCTACATTTCTGCATGGATTCACTTCAAGTTTGACTAGGAGGAATATATAGTTTTTCAATACAAGTATACTGGATCCAGGAAAAAGTGATTGGAAACTTCAGTTAAGATCATCCTAAAAAATGTTGTTTTTGCTGCAGCATTACACAGAAACACTTAAGTAAACACTCAGTAAATATTTTGAAAATACCTGAATTCCAACTAATGTTTCCTCGGAACAGATCACATTACAAGGTGAGGCTGCAGAACGGAAACAGCATGGCTTATTCATGTATAGCATCCTAATTAAAAGCTTAACATACAGTACCAACACACTCTCACTCACAGTGATCAGGAAATGATCAGAGGCTACTGTGTTAAAGAAAATAACTGCTGTGCCCTTCACTGTCTGCTGTGTTATTTTTTTAATTCCCCAGTTTAGCCTCTCGAGTTAGCGTGCCACCTGCCAATGCTACATGAAGCAATGCATCTGTGGTATGCAAACCTCAGGTCTACTCGCCTACAAATCAGTGTCTGCTTTACAAACTACAGGCCACAGAGTGCTATGATTTGGGAGAGTGTCGTATCACTCTCTGATGACAACTGGTTTGTCTGTGGGCACATGGTATATCGTTGAATGGAAATAACGCAGAGGTAATCTGAGGAACCTTGGCCAGCTCGAAAGGAGTGGTTTATATTCAGCAATGGCATAGCTGGTAGCTGGAGCCTGCAATGTCTCAGATATAGGGCTTTGCCTGTGTCTGTGGAGGGTGCGCTTACTGACTGCGCCACCCTGGAGCCCGCAAGAATCTATTTAATTCGAAGGAGACATCCTACTGTGTCCCTCTGTCTGATCAAAAGCGCTTCTCTTCCTCGCAGCTGTTGCTTATAAATCAAGGGCAACTTCTACCCACCGCCCGAGACAGGAGGAGTAATCCAGGGGAAAGGGGTCAGAGAACGCACCTCAAACGATACTGTACAATGACTGATTTCCGAGCGGAGGGGTGAGAATACCAGAACATCAGCACGGAAGGTGTTGGGTTTCGTTTCCCGGGAAACAGCCGCAAACTGTCACGGAAAGGTAGGCGCGGCTGGCTAATCTTGTTGAGTTTGGGAAAGGGGGGGTAACCTTCCGACTGACGATCCCTGCAAAGCGGTTAAGTTGATCGGAGTCATTCACAGCTGTGGACTAATATGCATTCCAGAATGCTGGAATCATAAAGGGTCAAGGCTTGGTCTGCCAGTTAAAACAAAATGCCCATTCCATTGCTCATTGAACCAAGCCAATTAAGCTTGTTTCTCATTCAGGATATATGGAGGGGCAATAAGCATTCTTTGCATTGATAAAAGGACTTTAGCAATCAACCAGGTATGGGGAAATGTCATCACTCCCTTGATTATTATTTCATCAGAATTTATTCTATAAACAAATAGTTCATATGTTAAAAGCATGCTATGCTGCCTGAGAGGCACCGTGGATAAATATCAGAATAAAAGTCCCCAAACAGGGAATGAAAGACACTGCGGTAACATCAGCATCCCCGTCTCTATGTCTTCGGCTCTCCAGGGGTGGCGACGGCGGGGGTGTCTCTGATTAGCATACACGCCCCTCGACCCTCGAGGCCTCAGGCAGTGCACACGCCCTGCCTCCTCTTCCAAGCGGAGTCTACGGAGTGAGGCCTCATCCCTACAACAATGGCCTTAAGAGCCACAGTGCCACTCCAAGGCCCCCGTACATGGAGGGGGGGGGGAGGCTTCGCCTGGGGGATGTGTCTTAAAGAAGGGATGGGGCACACTGGCAGGAGGCCACTGGTGGCTATTCATGCAGAAACAGGCAGTGGAAGAAGATAGAGAGCGAGGGGGAGACAGGAAGAGAGAGAGCGAAAGAGAGAGAGCTGGAGAGAGAGAATGAAAAAAACTGCCTGAACCGAGTCACTTTCAGGGGTGGCAATGCCACTGGAAGAAAGACTATAGGACATGGATGGTTGCTGCTAGGAGACTCGGTTGAGAGGCATGCTGCCGCCGGGGCCCCAGTCCCCCAAGAAAACATCAATGGGCTCATCCAATCCCCATTAGGGCTCTGAAATGATAGAGATATATATGAGAAGGAGCCCACACGAAAAAGAAAAAAAAAACTGAAAATGTAAAGTAAAAGCTATACTCTCCAAATGAGCAAGTACCTATTGTTCAACTGAGAGTGAAGACTGAGACCTCTTTGAGCGTCTGTAATGTTTGTTATACACATATTTTTAGAAGTCATAAAATGTTCATGTGTCATCCAGTGGTTAGGGCGTCAGACAGTAACTCATCATTTGTCATATGAAATAGCATTGATAGATGATCATAACTGGATTATAACAGTTGCTATTTTTCTTTTATAAATGAATTTTATACCCATAAGAGTGACCACTTATATGTTGCCAGTTGCACAAGGTAAAGCATTTTTAACGCCAAACATGGCTTTCATGTTTTTCTGCGACACTATGTGGAGAAATGCAAATAATAAATAAAATGTTTTCAAGACAAACAGGTCTAAGTGTGTTGCTAAAGGATTTATCTGAAAGCAGTGTTTTATACTTCAAGTAAATTTTATAGTTGCTGACTATTTATTACTGTAAATTCCAGAATTGTCTACTTTTATATACTTGGCGGGCTAATTTTGAAATGTGGCAGAACAATTAACATGCAAATGTTGGATACCAAAAAAGGTATATATAATGCAAAACTTTTCACGGCATGTTGAAAGATAAATAACTGAGACCCATTTTAAAAAGTAAAGTACATTGTATTCTGAGGACTACTAACTGCGAAAAAGTAGGACTAGATAATGTTCCAAACAGCATTTTCTCAATTTTCAATATGATATTTTGCCCTTTTCCCCCCCCCCATCTCCCATTCTCCATTTCAATTTGCAGTGTTTTCTTGAAGGGCTGATTTCAGTTCTGTCTGAGATGTTCTGACAGCCAAGCAGGCCTCTAAGTTCAAGCACTTGCAAGCCAGCACTTAAAAGAAAGTTCTCCCATATTCCAACAGTCAAGGTTAAAATCCATGAGACAGATTGACCAGATTGTACCCACATCTATTGAGAAAGAACACCCTACTTAGCCTACCTGCTTGCCTACTCATATTAACTACATACATTATGTGATGCAACCTTCCTTGCTAGAAACTCCCATGCCTGGTTTGTGCCCGTAACAGTTTGGTCAAATAGCAAGTTGCACTGGTCGTCATGTAAGCAGTCCATTAACTTGTGTTATTGTGAAGCACATTCCATATTGAACAAAAAGGTAAAGGGATAGTTGAATAAGCAACAAACTGTAGCAGAACTACAATGACAAGAGCATTCTTATACAACTATAGTGCATACTTTTAAGGACTTTATGAATGGCTACACATTAAGCAAGACATTGTAAGTGTAACAGCAGTCTATTGTGAAACTTGTGAACGTTTATGAAAAACTGAAAATTGTTTATAAGACATTTAAACTAAGAAACACCTGCCCTCCAAACCAGAAAATGCATTTGACAATGGCATCCTGACAGTGTACATTCAAAATTACAATCTGAAAAAGCTGGCTTGACTCAATAGCAGGAGGTGAAAGAAACTGGAAAAAATAATAATGAACCTTGTATAATTTCATACAGGGTTACCACTCTTTTGTCATTCATTCGCTTCCAGTGGCTCTCTCCCAGACAGAACATTTTTAATGTACAAGATCTAATACCTACATACCAGCACGACCACCAACCCCCATCTCTATCCCCTCTCTTTCTCTCTTTCTCCCCCATGCCCCTGTCTGTCTCTCCCATCTCCGCCCATACTCAAATTCTTTTCACACAATCGCATCCCTTCGGAGTGGCGGCCTCTCTGCACAGCTATGCGGCAGAAGCTCGCCACAGTCTCCTCAATGGCTAATCCCCTAACACTGGGAGCACATTGTGCAGCCTTCCCTCGGCGCATGAGGGCCCAGGGAATGCGATGGCCGAGGGAGAGGAAGTGCGGGAGCGAAAGAGAAGGGAGAGAGACAGACAGAATCAGAGAGTTAAACGGACAGAGACAGAGAATGTGACAGATAGACAGAGATAGACAGACAGCCAGTGGCTGACAGACACATAGAGAGAAATAGAGAGAAAGAGAGGGAGTGAGGGAAAGAGAAGGAGAGAGAGAGAGACAGACTAAAAGATTGTGGGTCTGTGGGCGGGGAGGGAAAGGGGGGGGGGGGGGGGTGGCCAAAAAGGAAGGGAAAAGAAATCTGTGGAGAGAAAGAAGTCAAACCCGCGAATGCGGATGGCTGAAAAAAAAAGGGATTAGGTGACAATATCCGACTGCACCGAGGGGTCAGGGGAATTAGGGCTCAGAGCAGCTTGCCCAGTGTGCGGACGGATGAAAGGGGGCCTCCGCTGAATGGCCGCGGTTCAAGTGCAGACGCTTTGGGCAGGCTGCACCCCAATGCTTTAGAGAGCCAGGCATCACTTTCATCTGGGGGCACACATTGTCGGGGAGGCTCATAGAAACGTGCATTGGTAATAGGCCACAGGCAGAATCTCCTTGTTCCATTGAGATTATTGTGGGTAGGGGTTTGCCTCGGGAGGGAGGGAGAAAAGGGGAGGAGGGGGGGGGGGGCAGGGGAAGGGGGTGTCTCTCTCTCCGGCGGATTCTACAGGCTGTCTCTCTAACAAGGCTGTGGCACCGCAGGGTCACAGGCACGTCGCAGCTGCACAGCCCGCGAACAAAAAAGCATTAGTAAATTCCCTCTTTTTTTTCATACAACGTCCATCTAAGGGGATGGGGAGGCCGAGGCTCCGAGCCTGCTGCCCGTTGTCCCAATCCCGTCCTTGTTCGAGACGAGGGACAAAGTTCCCTTTTTGCCCTTCAAAGGATGAACAAAAACAAAAGTATGCTTGCATTTAGTATCGTGCGCAATTCTGTCCAGCGAATATGAAAAACGATGAACAAGTATGAACATTTTCAGCAACAATGTTCACCAAGAAATATATCTCTTATAGCTCTTATATTAAGGAATGGTTTGTGAACTACAGCTTATGTATTTCAGAGGGAAAAGAAAAAAGGAAACGGATGTGTTTGCGCCATATAAATAAACAGTAGGTTTTCTACAAATGTTCCAAACTGAATGGCATTCATTATGAAAAAAATGAATTTGGCTACCGTGTATATCCAGAAACATTTAATAAATATCTTAACTTCCACAAATTCCTTACAATTCATTGCATTATAAAGGATTGTCTTGGTCACATGTGTACACCATCATGCCAGCAGTCATAATAAAATCCCAAAAATGTAAGCTTCCTGCCAGTTGATTAAGCTTTCCACTTCAACCCCACAACAAACGAATCGTCTGTCAGTTGCCACTATATCAACAGATAACAAATAGCAAAACACAGATTAGCTCACAGTTAAAAACCAGGAACATTAAATTACGTGAATGATTCATTGAATGAATGAACGTAGTTCAAAATAATTGCTTTAGTTATGTAAGTGGGGTGTGGTATATATGGTATATTACCTATCATGTGATGTAGAATGGCTGGAGGGTCTGACATGATGGTTGTGAAAGGGTACAGACCGCAGACTACAGAAACCCGCACTCAGGGACAAACAGTGACAGTTTTAACAAACAGGTATTACTATCACTATCATTACCGTTCCCTTTCCATGGAAATGTCATCTGTCATCAGTTCAGTTAATCGTCTGAGGCCAGCTCTCCATGTAAATGAACTCTCTGGAAAGCAACTCCCCTTCTCAGGAAAGAACCTCCTGTAATTGAGAAGCATGACCCCACATGCTCATAAACGGTGGTATACCTGTGCATTTGACCATCCCTTTGCCCCATTAAAATATGGGTGATTTCCAAGCTAGCTGTTGATTTTTGCAGTAAATTCTTTAAATTTTAATCCGAATTTACAGTTGCTTCTATGTGTACTTCTCCATTGTACTCTCCAAGTACTAAAACATCACTATTGTTATGGAACTAGCTAACTAACATTTTTTAGCAGTGGTATTAGCTTCCAGCAGCCTTGCAAGTCCATAAAGCCAAAGAATCATAAAAAGAGGACAGGAAAGTCCTCCGGCATCAACACACAATGACTGCTGGGACTGTCCCCAGTGCTGCGGACTGAAAGCTATAGAGGCGTTTAGGCGGTGCATATCCTTCGTGGAGCGCTGGGAGGTGCACTCTTGACCTGCCTCAATGCGCACCAGCGCGCCGAGGACGACTGCCAGTCCAGGCGGAGGGGGGTCCCATTTGTCGGATGGAGGGTTCTTCCTTCCTGAGTCGTTGCGGAGTTCGCAGACAAAGGAGAGAGGCTAAATTTAACCTCCTTTCCCCAGCGCTTGAAGCCTGTCCTCACGGACACTTCCGCAAAAAGGAAGACATGACTGTTTTTATGATGTGCTCCATCAGGATGAACAGCATCGGGAGGACGGCACGTTTGTCACCTGGACCAGGTTTATAGAGGATGCCGCTTGTCGTGGATGCCGGTGGTGAATGGATTTTGGTGGCGGGTGAGGGTTGAGGGGTGGGGATAGGGCAGTTAGTTCTTCCTCTTTTTCTACCCTACAGGGAAACGAGGTGTCAAAGTTGACACAGGGCTTTTCGGAAGCCACACGCACTTCCTACTCTTAAAGCGAAACAATCAAACAACCTGGACAAAGATGGCACGTCAGGTACTGCACATGGGGTTAAGCCAGTGGTTTATAAGTGTGAACAGTGAATTATGTGTGATAAGAGTTTATAGTCTTCATGGATACACGACCAGAGATGTGTTTCGTTATTTTGGGGCCCCATGCAGAGCTCTACTGAGATAACTGGAAACTGGGTTTCATAGCTACTTGGTACTGCTAGAGATGGGCTTAATATATTTGCTTGTGACTGTCTAAAACAGAATCAGTGGAACAGTTTCATCGTGAATGGAAGGCAGGTGATTATTACATGGTCAATGACAAGTGTATATGTATGTTTCCTCCAGATCAGAAGATCAGTGTCTTTGTAGAAATCAAAGGAGGACATGCAGGTCAATTTATTGACTGGTCAAATAAGAGTCATGTGGGTTATGTCTATCGTTACCTTCAAGCTGCTGTCTGTGTTACCTAATAGAAACATACCAATGACATGATGTGTAAATTTCATGCAATATTTTCTATAAAGAACAATAAATGCATATGCATGTTGTTATATAACTGTACTCCTTCATTGAACCACACACGTGTTTACAGTGGCTCATAACAAATTCCTGGAGTTGCAAAAACATCATGTGGTGTAACTGTCTGAAGGCAAACCCAAACAGCAAAAAGTGTTATTAAAATAAATATAGTAAAGCTATGAAATAAATTATATATAGAACATATTTATTTTCTTGAAACATTTTTGTCCTCATGTTTTCTACAATACGCCAATGTAATTTGGTATAACTGATAAATAAAAACACCATTTTGGACCATATCACATGACAGTACTCGTGTGACAGGACATGACATGATGAAGACCCATCTGGCAAAGCAGAAAAGTTTGTATGTCTCTCTTAAATATTTTATACAGTTACATTTACAAGCTTGGGAATGTTTTAGACCAGTGGTTCTCAAACTCAGTCCAAGAGGACCCCTGTGTATGCTGGTTTTTGTTCCAGCCAATCTCTTGTTCAATTAAGGTTTTTGAACACGTGTTAAAGTTCTTTCATAATTTCCCCTTAAGCTTGTTAACACAATGCAGGTTTGGCTCATTATCATTTGCTTTGTCTTTGAATTCTTCATTATCTACCAAATGGTTAGTTTTAGTGGCCATGTGTCCACACCAGCCTACATTTTACAGCTCTTTATGTAATCATTAGCAACTGTAGCACAATGTGAATATGGGACTTCTATCCTTCATGGCATGTATGGCAGTATTTCTCACATACTGTGTTTTAAGAGGCTAAATAATCTCTCAAAGCATGAAAAGAGCAATTAGGAAAAAAATAACAACCTGTTAAAATTCTGGGATTGCAACTATGGCTAGAACAAAAACTAGCATGCACAGGTTTGAGAACCACTGTTTTAGACAAAATTCTGTGTCATTTGGTGTAACCTTAATTTTATGCAAATGCTTAATATACACATTTGAGTTCATGGTCATGACTTGAAAAAGCTGGCTAAAAATTGGCTGTTAAATTTGTTTAACCAAGGAAAGTCTATAGTTGTAACCAAAACTGTAATTCAGTGTAACTTGAAATTCCAGTTATGCTGGGATGTCAGCCGTTACATCAACCAGTAGCAGTCCATACATATAATCTAACTTTTTGCTCCCAAAACACATCTTATGTATGTATGTATGTATGTATGGCTACTGAATATAAGACTGTATGAGCTGATGTAATAAAAGTATGGTAAATATCTGTTTTGTATCAGTACAGCCCTTGGTTCTTTAACCATTGCTTATCCTAGAATAAAAGTTATTGGGCAGCCCGTTCCATAATATGGACCACTCTGTTGAGGCTTTATGCCCTGTGTGTTGAAATGTATATTTATATGTGTTTAACCAGATTTGTTTATGGGTAATGAACATAAATAAGATTATTTTAAAATCATGTATGAAATCACTGAATTACATTGTGTACATTACCAATCTTATTCAAAAACATTTTGAACAAGATGCAAAAATATTTTAACGAATCAAAGAAATATGACTGAGTAGCTGACACTCAAGTGAACATATGAAATATTTCTTAAGATAAATTTGTCACTTTAACCTAATACCTTATCCATTGTTGGCCTCTCTGTGGCTGATTTGCTGGTTGTTTCTTGATATTCAGGATTTTGCTAACAGTAAGCATTCATACTTATGAATTTCTGGGCTGATGTTTGAGGTTGTAAAACTTCTATAACATCTGATATATACATTTTTTGAATGATCAAATAAAGATTAAATATCTCACTCATGATCTCACAATGTAATGTAATGTAATGATCATATCAACTTTTAAATAGCAAAAGGTCTTTCACTGCCGACAAGATCGCATCCCTAATTATATGATAATATTAGATTGCATTCTAGTACATTCTAGTCTAGCCTACACGTACTTCTTCAAGCCTTCTTTTATAAAGGGTGAAACAGTAATGTCATGATGTTTGGTAAATATATGCAATGCTGACAGTACTGGTTACACAATTTGCACAGTGCAGGGGCTGTGACATAAAAGGGAATCAAATATTATAATATATTAATTTTAAAATTAATTTTATTGTAGCAATGAGTAAGAAAGACTAGCTATGATCGTCACTGTAATGTTGATTTGAACTTTACATTACATTACATTACATTTATTTGGCAGACGCTTTTATCCAAAGCGACGTACAAAAAGTGCATTTCATGGTCATAGACAACTGCTAAACACAGGTTCAGTAAGGTACAATACTTAATTTGTACAGCTATTTCTAGCCAAGAAAACAGTTTAGTTCACACAGTGAACACTATTCAGACCTAACCTCTGCAAAGCCAACTAGGCAGAAGAATAAGCTACAGTATTAGCACAAATACAAATTACCAAAAAGTGCTGGGATGGGGCAACATGTAACAAGTGTCATGAAAAAAGGGGGGGGGGGGGAGAGATTTAGAGTGAAATATACAGCGTGGTGGTGGTTAGTCTAGGTATAGTCTGAAGAGATGAGTCTTCAGGCCACGGCGGAAGATGGGTAGTGAGGGGGAGGTTTGGAGAGGGACGGGGAGTTCGTTCCACCACTGGGGAGCTAGGGTGGAGAAGCTCTGTGATCCCTTTGGGCGGGTGGGAGGGGTTACAAGGCGCCCTGCTGCCGCAGAGCGGAGTGATCGAGCAGGCACATAGAATCGAGTCATGTCCTGCAAGTTGATGGGGGCTGTCCTGTTGGCAGCAGTGTAGGCAAGAGTCAGTGCTTTAAACCGGATCCTGGCAGCGACCGGTAGCCAGTGGAGTGATCGCAGCAGAGGAGTGACGTGGGAGAATTTGGGAAGGTTGTAGATGAGTCGGGCAGCGGCATTCTGAATCAGCTGTAGTGGCTGTATGGCACAAACTGGCAGGCTTGCAAGGAGAGAGTTGCTTGTTCATTCGATGAGAGATGGGGAGCTGTCTTTTCCCTTAATCTTATAGAAACTATAGACACATATTAATTACACTTAGCTAGTCCCAAATCAACCCACATTCATTCAGACAGAAAAATATTTGCTTGCGATCAAAAAGCAATTTATAAATTTAAATGTCACATTTCCAAATTTTTCTATACTCAGCTAAAATAAATGAATAGCAGATATACTTTACCTTTCTAAAGGAATGCATACTTCACAGATCTTTTCAACTTTTTTTGGCATTCATGGATATCAGAAAGCATACAGTCCCTAATGTGTGTGCTAAAGTTCATCACGGGGGTCAGAGATTAGAATTCTTTTTCCTGTTCGTGCAGAACATGATTTTATCTTTTTAAAGTGTCTGCATGCCTATTCAAACAATGGGATCTTTTCATTCATCTGTCTGAAACTGATTCTCACAGAGTGAGGCGCACCCCTGACCATTAGACCATTAATACGATTTCAGCTCATGATTCCACTGCAATTAGCTCAGTTATTTGTCCCGCAAATGGGTTGTTTCCGTTCTCTCTATTCATAAACAGGTTGTTTAGTGTGTAATATAGTGTGCTTGGCATTTAATTCTTGCTTTTAGCCATTCTGGGCACAGAACCATTTCATTTTGTGCTTTGATTAAATGTAGTCATTTCTGCTGAGAGCGATTGGTATCTAATTTCCCATTAAGCCACTTCTTTCCTTTGATGAAAAGCAATGTCAGTAAACACTTCTGATTACAACTAGAAGGGAAGATAATTTGATATCTACCCAAATGACCTCAGGCTCATTAGAATCTACTGCATAAACAGGTAGCAAAATTGCATTACCTATGATGACACATTGCTATTGAATGAGGAAAACATGGGGCAGTTATTGGGAATAATTTTGCAAACATTTTTGAACATCGCAGACATTCTGGAAAGCCTTTAATCGGACTTGCATCGCATCCTCGAAAAATCAACAGTTCGCTCCCAATTCCCCTTTCTACAAATGTGGGCACTGTTAGGACCCGTGATTCACTGTGCTGTCACTGCGTGCCACAGTGCTCTTCAAAGTGCGAGCGCAGCGTGGGCACTCGATTTACGCGCCTCCTCCCTGAAACGCTCAAAACGCAGCGCTCATCTGATTCCTCAGGAATAACAGGATTTGCCCAGCCTGGGGGTCCCTGCCAAGTTCTGAACCTGACTTCCAGCTTTGGGCAGATACTGCCCCGTGACTGCGCGCATTTCCTCCTCCACCAGGAAACCCTTGATTGCGAGGGGTGAGGCAACACCTCACAAATAGTCCAGCGGAATGACTCAATCAGGGGAGCGAGGGGCAGCCGTCGCCATTTCAGCATGACCCCGTTTCAGGCGCTCTGATTTATCTACGAACGCGCATTTCCACTGAGCCGAAAGGGGATTCCCAGAGGAGAAAGAATGCGTAATCAATTGGAGACTCAGAGAAGGATGATCCACATAACGATGTTAGCAACTTTCAACTGACCATCCTGCAGTCTCAAAGTGGTTATGAAAGACAGTGGACGGAATGCATCTGCATTGCAAGGATTATTTTTCGTTTGTTTATTTGACATGCTAATAAACATCAATCTAAAAATAAACAATCCTGTCAAATAAGCAGCAAAATCTTTGGCAGTTAGGTCAAGGTTGAAATCCATAATACGCATGATTTTTCTCCTTGGTGGTTTGGCAAGTTGATCGTGAATGCATGGAACTAGATTAAGGTAAAAAAAAAAAAAATGCAACCTGAAACAAAAGAAATGTAAATGAAAATGAAAAAGTTGAAATTTAAACGCATCATGAAACCGAAAAGAAAAAAAATATATAAACAAAATCATGAACACTCTATGAAAATTAGTATGATTTGAACATAATGTTGAAAAAAAATACATTTACTTTGGAATTTCATTTGATCAAACATTTTATTTTCATTTTTAAATCTTCTTTTGTTTACAATGTTTTTTCAGTTTCAAATCCTTAGTTTTCCGTTTCAAATCTTTTTTCAACAAAATGTTGGCCTTGTTTAGGAATGAGGTGGCAATTAGAACAAATGAGGGCATTGTTTCCCTTGAATGACAGTTTATGAATATCCATCAAGTGCACCATAGCTCTGAATTTCTCCATAGGCCTTTTTCTGCAGAACCCAGTCATATACATAAGAATAAGAATCACAGTTATGCGTCTAGCTAGTGATCGCTAATATAACCATGGTGACTAGCTAGCTATAGCCAAAGCACATTGTATCATGAAAGCTTTGGTATAGCCAACATGTCCTTTAAATAGCAATCCAATGTTACACTACCTCAGTTTGTTAGCTAGCTATTTAGCTAAGCATTTGAGCAACGTCACGGGTAATGTTAGCTCGCTAGTTAGCATTTTTGGTTGAATGTTGCTGCACTGGCTCTGAGAATAGTTTCTTCACTTGCAAGTTTAAGGTAACTGCACTCTTAAAGTGATGATACATTGGGAAACTTTTCTGGCAGGGTTGTCGGGCAACATTGCTAGCTAGCTATTTTCATGCGATATTTTCAAGATGAGACAGTGGGCACTTGGAAATGATGGGCAACATGCATTGTGCTCTGTGAAAATGTAACCTTCTCTTCTTCTGCTTAACTCAGTGGCTACATTTTTAAGCTTTTGTTGATCAATGGCAAACTCATAGCTAGAAACCATTTGTTATGCACCACACGTGCTTTGTGGATAGCTACACGATGAACTGAAGAAGCTAAAATCTGTAAGACTGGAGCAGGAGAGATTATAGAGGCAAATTTGCTTCATATGTTAAAACACAATTCATGGACATTCATTAAATACTATTAATCTTGATTAGGAAAAAGCAGAATAAGCACATCACCAGCAAATAACGTGAGTGGTATGGAGCTGAAGTTTTAGTCGGCTGGCATGCTGGTGTGTTTCGGTTTCAATATTTTCATTTCCAGTTAAGTTTCTTTGTTTCAAGTTATGAAACATTTGACCCTAATCTGGCTCCATATGGATATACTGTGTAGCTGCTGTCATTTAAGATATGTATAATGAAATTATGGTCAAACAGTTAGCTTTAGATAACCTCTGATAATAAATTTGTAATCATTAGATTTAAATGTCTGTTTTTCAGTAGAATGCTAGAATGCTTTATCTTTCCTTCCCATTTTCAAGTGAATGCCTTTCATTGGAGACTGTGTGTCACCATTCTGAAAATAAATGCTTGTAAAACAAAAAATATATATACATCTGTTGAAAATATGCTCCTGCATTTTAAAATATAGCAACATAAGTTTTCTCCCAAACTGTCAGCTGTCACCACACATTCCTCAGTTATTTCTGCAGCTGTTACCACATTAGGTAAAGCTGCAATTTTGTAATTTAGAAGCAATGAAAGGATTCAATCACTCTATTTGAGAGGCATGTGAATTGTGATTAGTGTGTGCTGTTCAGTAGCACAAATATTCACTGTTTACAATGCACCATTAACACTCTCTTGAGAAGCTTTACTTTTTTAATATCCTGCTCTTTCCCTCAGTGCTCAACAGGAATAACTACAAAAACTGTCACATGCACACACAAAATACACACGGCTTGAACGAATAGTCAATTCTGATCCGTTGACAGCATTCTTTTGATAAATATGCATGACGAAGTATATGATGAAGTGCATCAAAATACAAAATCAATCTCTACAAGTGCCACATTATGCCACCTTTAATTAATAATGGATTTTACAACTTTCAACAACTTTCTTTAATATGCAGTGAATTTGAGGCCAAAGCTAGCTGGCCAGCTAACATTAGATAGGTAGCCCAGTCCAATAGCTAGCTAGCAAGCTAGCTACGTAGCCTACTCAGCCTGGTCACAGACTCATTTCAGTTCTAAATGTGGAACATACTGCACCGACTTCTTTCAACTTTACTGTCTGTGACTAGATTTCTTCATGCAATGCCTATTAGCTTAATATTCATGTGTCTCATTTGGGCACATCCAATCAGATTAAGGTGCTCCATGCCAAAGAAGAAAATTCATCCAAATATATTAAGTCATAGAGACTCACTCTGTGTGTGTGTGTGTGTGTGTGTGTGTGTATTTGGTAATTGTTGCGACTCATGTGACTACCTTGCATGCCCAGAGTACTTGTCTGACTGGCTACCTATTTAAATTCACAATGTCTTCCATAGTGATCTTAATGATAAGATAAAACAGCTCACATCCATGGAAATCAGAAGCCTGCTAGTGCCAGCTTGCTAGATACTGTATTCATTATTATTTAATGTTGAATGCCATTTTATTGAAAGATGTGCTGTAAATTGAAGAATACAGTGAAAAAGTTCTTCGGTGGGAGAATGTATGTGTATGTCCAAACATTACAATGTCCCTCTATATGATCCATCTATAGGGTTGGAACAAAGAATATAACATGAGTGAACAGATAGTATATAATGAGGCCCTTTTCCACCAGGCTGTAGGAACTAAAGGAGGGCGGGAACTATTCACAATGGGGACTACATGGTTCCTGGAGCTTCACTGCACCTCAAGAACCATGAAGATTTGGCAAAGTAGTGGAATTTAGGGAGGAGAAAGTGTTTCATCAGGAAAGTTTGGTATCTGTGTGCGCATCTGATGACACCGCTGAACAATGCATCCAAGCAAGTTATCCACTATAAAATATATGGCATGTTTTTGTTTATTTGTGTTTATACTGCACAGCAACCATACCGGCTCTTATTTAATCTTCAACAGCTTAAAACAAACTTATCAGTACCAGCACAGTGCTAACATTATGGCCGTTATGATCAGCTGATATGATGATGAAATATACATGTGCCAGAGCGGTGACACATTTCATAAGTTGCTGATGGTGTAAATGAAAAAGCAGCCTTGAACCTCTTTTATTATTCATTTTTAATTACAAAACTTACTTTGATTACAATATTACACTTTCCCTTTAGCTGCTACTAAATGTAGTGGTATTTGGTGCTTGGTCTGCTTGGTGATTCTAGTGAATACTGCTTTTGAACCAATCAACATCAGGGATGTTCAGTACTGCAAGCTTCACTCCAATAGTTTGGAGACCTCCGAAAAGTATTACCCGTGAACAGGGACTAAAAACAGGGATAAAAATCTGCCCAGGTTTCTGGAGGTAGAAAAATAAAGAGTTCCTGAAATCTGGAAAAAGTTTGTGAGTACCGAAAAAAGTTCCTCCAGTGAAAAAGGACCAGTGGAGAAACATCTTTTAGAGACTGTCTGTAGCACAAAAAACTCCTTCCCAGTTAGTTTGGGATGAAACTCGTTTTGACTCTATGCTACTGTGATCAACCAAAAATATGTCTCACAGTGATACAAGAATCAGTGGTGATGCTAAAACCTAGTACTAAGAGCTGGCTTAATTCTTGATTCTCTGTTCTGGACTAGCACTGATGAAACAGTACCCAGGTTCAACAAAAATTTTTGAGGCCAATGGAGCTACTCACTTACACTATATGAAGTATCTGGACAGTCCTTGGTCTGGGACTGTTTTTAATGGATTGGGCTTGGCCCCTTAGTTAGAGTGAATGGAAGTCTTAATGCAATGACATCCTAGACCAGTGTTTTTCAATCCTGGTCCTGGTGACCCACTGCCCTGCATGTTTTAGAGGTTTCCCTGCTCCAACACACCTGATTCAAATGAATGGGTCGTCATCAAGCTCTGCAGAAGCCTGATAACGACCCATTCATTTGAATCAGGTGTGTTGGAGCGGGGAAGACTCTAAAACATGCAGGGCAGTGGGTCCCCAGAACCAGGGTTGAAAAACACTGTCCTAGACGATTCAGTGCTTCCAACTTTGTGGCAACAGTTTGAGAAAGACTCTTTCCAGTTTCAGCATAACAATGCCCCTGTGCACACAGTGAGGTCCATATAGAAATGGTTCTGTCAGGACCACTGTCATCAAAGTAGATCTTTATTGACAATAAAGGCAATACAGTTATGTTTGGCGGTATGGCTCTGTTCTGGAGCTCCCCCGCCAACCACGCAGCCCGTGTGGATAAGGATAAGGAGGCCAGCAGCCAAACCCCCCTAGAGGGGTACACAAAGAACAGATCCAGCAGCAAAGCAAGTTCTTAACACATAGGGATGGAGCAATGCAATTTCTTAACACATAGGGATGGAGCAATACAAATTCTTAACATAGGAATGGAGAAATGCTCATTCTTGACCCATAAGGATAGAGCTGGGGTGGTGGAGGGGATTTTCAAAACAACGTGCAGCAGCTTGCATGCAGGAGGAGCAGCCGAATGAGTAGAGGGAGGCTGTTCAAGTAGACCGCCCTGTTAAGTGAATGTACTGTGATAGGCGAACATCACTCAACTGAGCCATCAGCTGATTCAGCCAGAGCGCTTGACTCTCGTGGCCTGCCAGAACTACGCGATGCTCCATTTTTGTTGAGATCAATGCGGAAGAACTGGCTTGCACAGAGCCCTGACCTCAGCCATATCCAACACCTTTGGGATCAATTGTGAAGCTAACTGTAAGCCTGGCCTAGGTGTCAATCAAAGCACAACCTCATTAATGCCCTTCTGACTGAACAAAAGCAAATCCTTGCAGCAATGCTCCAACATCTAGTATAAAGCCTTCCCAGAAGAAAGGAGATTGTTATTGGGTGGATAAACTCCTTATTAATGCTCATAATTTTGGATGAAATGTTGGATGTAAGGTCTCCACTTACTTTTGACTATGTAGTCTATGGATTGGATTGGTTATTGCTGTGCATTGGGTTTCACTCCTATTTACCAACTTTAAGAAATATGTATGCTGCACCATGCAGTTTCTGAAAGCCCATGTTTAGATTAGAAAGGAGAAATCATTTTCCTTCCCATATCACTGGTGATGATCTTGTCGATGTATTTTTCCCACTATCTTTTCTCAGGGGAATCACAAAAGCCTGCCTTTGAAGTACAAGGGATAATTTGATTGAAAGTCACAAAACGCAATGACATGAAAATAAGGGCGAATAAAATGCGCCATTTGCATTTTGATACTTTGCTTCTGCTCCGACTCCCTCCGCGTGGCACGGAAGAACCGGAGGTAACCGGAGACAGCTGGAGACAGATCCCGTCTAAATGGGAGAGGATGTGGCCGTGGGAGCCGCTTGATGGTCTCCGTGCGGCTCCCTGTGCTGGGCTCCTCCTTGCCGAACAACCGCTCGGGACCCACTGAGGATATGAGCCGATTCTGCCCTTCCTCCTCCTCCTCCTCTCGCTTCCATTGTCCGTTTGCCAGCCCTTTTACATTCCATAAATTAATTTGGTATGGCTCATCGGTGACTAAAACTCTTTCCCAAACTGGATATCATTTCTAAGAAAACACATGGCTTTATATTCCACCACCCCTGCAAATGTTCACCCTCTCAAAATCTAATATGTGACAGATGTAACATAACGTATTAGGCAATTTGGTCATACATTATTAAACCTTTGTACGTAAGGCCTTCTTCCTGGGACTTCAAGTCAGGGCTATTCACCTTTCTGATCCTATTTTCCTGTGCAACATATTTATCGCCATCTCTATAAAACGTGCTGTACAGATAAAACTGAATTGAATTCTGTGGTCAATAAGGTCATGAAGACCTGCTCTGAAACAGAGGTGAAGGTACAAAAGGAATTTGAGCCCTGTTACTAACATGATTTCTCATGCAGGAAGACTAGAAAAAAATTCTTAACAAGAATGTCTCTGTTCTGACTGCTCTGGTCCCTAGGCTATCTCTCCACTTGATTTTGTTCAGATATACTTGACTTTTGCTGTTTTTACCTTTTTTGAGGCCCTAGATGGCCCATCCTTTTCTGATCAAGGGACCCCCGTTATTAGTTAAATTACATTTTCTTTCCCAAATTTATATATCGCCTGGGCTGGTGCAGTATCGGCACCTCGCCCCCTTGCCACAGGAGTTCCCCAGGGCTCAGTCCTTGGTCCCCTCCTATTCTCCCTGTACACCCAATCTCTTAGTCCTGTAATCTCTGCCCATGGGTTGTCCTATCATTGTTATGCCGATGACACCCAACTCTTTCTCTCCTTCCCCCCTCTGACACACAGGTCTCCGCTCGCATCTCTGCTTGCCTGAGGGACATCCAGAGCTGGATGGATAACCACCATCTTAAGCTGAACCCAGGTAAGACAGAGATGATCTTCATCCCTGCTCCATCCTCTAACCTCCTTGACTTTTCCATTTCCCTAGGGGGTACCGTGGTGTCATCATCACCCATCGCAAAAAACCTTGGAGTGGTGATGGACAACAGACTGTTCCTCTCCCAGAACATCACGGCGGTGAGTCGAACGTGCAGGTTCTTCCTGTACAACATCCGGAGAATCCGCCCCTTCCTCACCACCTATGCAACCCAGCTCCTGGTTCAAGCGATGGTCCTGTCCCGCCTGGACTACTGCAACTTGCTGCTGGCTGGTCTGCCAGCATCCGCCATCAGACCCCTGTAGCTCATCCAGAATGCTGCAGCGCGTCTGGTCTACAACCTCCCCAGACATTCCCATGTCACCCCCCTGCTCACTGACCTCCACTGGCTGCCTGTTATGGCTTGCATCAAATTTAAGACCTTGGTGCTTGCATACCAGGCAGCTAAGGGGTCAGCACCAGGATACATCCAGAGGATCATCAGACCCTACACACCAGCCAGACCTCTCCGTTCTGCCACCTCTGGACGCTTGGCACCTCCCCTCTTCGTGTCTGTACTTCCCGCTCGCGTCTGCTGTCTGTCCTGGCCCCTCGCTGGTGGAATGACCTCCCCGTGGCGGTCAGAACAGCAGAGAATTTGACTACCTTCAAACGCAGACTAAAAACTCATCTCTTCAGGCTGTACCTCTCCACACCCCTCCCTAGCCTATAGTTTAGCTCAATGTACCTAGTTAGGCTAATATGATCATGTTAGTTTTTATTTGGCAGGATTGTTTTTGTCTGATTCTGATTAGGCAAATGTGATTTCAGTGCTAGTTTGTACTTGGCAGGATTGTTTGTTTGCTGAACAGGTTACCTTACAGGGTTGGAGTCTTGATATAGAGTCCTGATCTATGTGGTCACTTCTGGCACTACGATCTTTACTTCACTCTAGTTTGTTTCTTTTGCACCTCTGCACCTTGAACTAATGCACTTGTTGTACGTCGCTCTGGATAAGAGCGTCTGCTAAATGCCTGTAATGTAATGTAATGTAATATATAGCCATTGCAAATCAAGTCTGACCAGGGACCATAAAGTACCCTCAAGGACATTGAGGTTGAAAACCCTAGAGCCTAGGGTATGTCACACCTTAGGAACACCTTTCTTCATCACAACCAGACTCATTGCAGGAACAGTTGTTTTTCATTTTAGCTGCATACATTTTTGGATTGTATTTCCATTTTAACATGTGCCATTCACTTCATGTGTTAAATGTATTCTGTGAAGGATCATATGTAAACCTTCATGAGATTTGGTGATGTCAAAGCAAAGATAAGCACATTCACTTCCAGGCATAATGAAATTCCTTGTGAACAAATCAATTTCTTGATTGTGGCTGAAATGAGACTTCAGAAATGAATGTTAATCAGCTTAATTTTGACTGCATCATGTAAGCAACAAGAAACACAGTACAGTAATCCACATCTCTTGCTTCTTCCTCAACAATAAAAAAAAAAAAAGTTTAAAATCCAAACAACACAATAGCGTAAAATATATAAAATCACGTGGCTTCATAACAGGGACCTGAGACAGACGCCCCCCCCCCCCCCCCCCCGATCACCCCCTACTCACTGCCACGCCCCTCTCGGCCGGTGATCTGACGAGGCAGGTGGTCCTGCATGAGCGCACGTGTGTGCACGGGTCATGGGTCGTGGTCGCTGAGCCCCGGCACGGAGCTGCTGGGCCGGGAGTTCAGCTAAATTCCTTCTCGCTGTGGGGCTCTTATCTCATCAGGCTGCGAGAGAAAACGTCCTCTTCCGCCTCTGCCTTAACAAAACAGACAGGGACAATCCGCTCTCCCTCCTGCTCTCTCATTCTCTGTACCTTTTCAACTGCACACAGTGTTAGGAAACAAATCTTTGACTGTACATTAAATGTAGGGGCCTGGTTAAAGTTACTTTGGTCAGCCTGTGACTGGTTTTTTTGTAAGGAGGCAGGCAAAGCCTGCTAGTATCTTCAGACACTGGAGAATTTTTCTGAAAAGTCTGAGCAAATTTTTGAGTGAACTGCTAGGACAGTTGTCAGTGGCAGATTAGGCCACTAAGATCAGCTGAGCTGAGATCAAAGGACTCCAGTGATATGTGTCAGTCTCCCACACATACATTTTTTTCACTTTGTTCAAAATGTTCTTTACAACCTTGCAGGGCAACTTATTACCTGATAGTCATATTCTGAATTGAGTAATATTTGATTACACTGGAAAAACACATATATGGGTGTGTACAGTTTGTCTGTAAGTGTGTGTGTGTGTGTGTGTGTATGTGTGTGTCTGTGTGCACATGCATTTTTATATATGCAAGTGTCTGTGGGAGTGCCTGTGTAACCAGCATGTGTATCTGCATACTCATGCATGCATGAGTGTGCACACATCTATGTGTGTGTATGTGTGTGGGACACAGAGAGAAAGAAAAAGAGAGCGTATGTGTGTGACTGTGTGTGTGTGTGTCTAAAACTCAAAAAAGGAAATGTCTGCCCTATTATCCATATTGATATGGAGTACATTGATAAACATCCCTCCCTAGCAAACATACTGAGGTGTTGAGGCCTGAGAACACAAAGAGAAGTAAAAAAATGCAGGAGAGCTGATGGGACTTGCGTGGGTGTAGTTTGGTATGAAAACGCTCATATGAACTCACTTACCATGCTCTTAAGATCAGGTAACCTAGATAGAGAAAGGGTGGGTCTCCCATGAATTACATTATAATACAAATGGGAACCTGACAAAGGACAGGCAGGTAGCTGAGCATAGGAGAGGGATAATTACAGGTGTTCACATGTACTGAAATGAAATGTTGCTGCTTCGCCATTGGTTTAACAGGAACACGTCACTGTGTTTAGATGGTTTTTGTTCTTCGGAAGTTAAAAGAAACACAAAACACTGTTTACAAAAACTCACACAGACTGTACGTTTCATGTACTTTTATTACTGTAGGGTTGATTTGCAAATGAAATAACCCACTGACTGTTGGATTGGGAATTCTAATGGTCCTCAACATGCATAATTCAATATGAATGACCTCTCCTGTGCAAATGTCTTTAGCTCACATGGACGGTTGGTCCCTGTGGTAAATGTACCCTTTCCATTTTCTTTAAAGATCCAATGAGCTTCTCTCAAATTGGCAAAAGGGTTGTTCTTTTGTGTTCCACACTTTCTGAATTTAAATGTTGTTTAACTATAACTGATTTAAATGTAAGATATATAACACAATTCCATCGTACATATTATAAACACTTATAATTCTTCATGGATTTGTGTGAAAATGTTCTTTACAAATTGTGACTGTATTTAATCTATTAAAAATCAGAGAAATTGAATCAGTGAAGTAACTGTGTTATGTAAATATACATGGCTAACTGATATGACACACAGTTCCCCTCAAGACAAGACGCTTCCAAGAAGCCATCAGGTACAGATTTCAGATTGAAATCCTTTGGATATCAATCCCTATAACTGATTTACAAGGGTCAAAGATTATCGGCACCATGAAGAACGACAATCTTATCTCCGTTGCCATGAAATATAAAAGCATTTAACGCGTGGGTGAGGGCAAATTGCACGACGGGACACATTTCTTTGACAGCGAAGAAATATTTACACAGAGAATATCGTCAAAGTGAAACCTGTACGGACCGGAAATTAGACCGAGCCTAATATGGTCATTACCTGGATACCCAGTGAGTGAGAAACAGGGCTTTGTTATTGCACTTCTCCACAAACTGCTGAAGGTCTTAGACTTTAAAATACCTTGTGTTACAGTTTCTAGTGACTGATCTTGACTGAGTGACTGTACCACTGTGAACCTGTGAAATAAGCCATTCTTTTTGATCATTTACTTCTCAGTCTAATCTTATCATGCAGTAATATTAACCAGATGCATGTAGCCACTGTTCAGCCCCGGAGGCACTCAGTGAAACCCATCAAGCCTTCCCATGGAACGGGTCAGCTCTCGGACCGCCCAGGGTCACAGCACAGCATCATGGGTAATCAGGCCCAGCTTCCCAGACTGGCAGCGGCTTGCCTATGGATCACTACTTGCACACACGAGAGGAATGACAAGCTGAGTATTCTATTAGTGATTCTCAGCACAATCCAAGTGCTTCAGTCATCAATCATATGTAAAGTTATTCATACATTAGTTCTATTGCAAACATTGTCAAAGGTTTTATAAACACAATAATATGGAATGAATCAAAGAGCCAATTAACTGTTATATGTGGCATGGGTAAAAAAATTCCAGTAGTTCAGAAACTGCGAGTATGTACATGTGCATTGAACAATGCATAGTACATAGCACTCTCAATAAGGCCCGAAGTATAGGTAGCAAATAAGACTGTAATAGTGCCAGAATTTCAATCATGGATGTACCGGGGAAATTTATGGGTGGGCCGAGGGGAGATTGTGATCGCAGACCGGAAGGGGGTAGAAAGAGTTTGGGATCACAGACCGGGGGGGGGGAACCTTCAATTTTTGGGTGTACCAAATTTGGATGTGCCTAGGACACCCAAGATACAGTGTGCCACCACCAATGACCTCAAAAATACTGTGAAGGCATAACTTTATAAATGCAGAATATTTACAGAATTAAAGTAGTTGCATTTTTTGTGTTTGGGGAAGAGGGAGGTCTTGCACCAGAAATCACAAAAGTTATGATACCAGAGCATGAACATCTAATTCAGTGATTTTCACTTCCAGAGTGGACTAGAATGTGTTTGTTGATAATTTTATCAAGAACATTTTCAAATCTCCTGATACGCATTAGTATGCATTCTACATATGAACCCAAATGGACAATTGGTGGTATAATTTTAATTAATATCTTTTAAAATATTAAAATAACTATATATAACTTATTGCTAAAATGGAAGAAAATGTATTAAACAGTACTAAATTAGCATTGACTAAGGACATGTTTCAGCTGTGTAGTCACAGTAATCACCCACAAGAAAGGTGTTTTAAAATTTCCAAACATTTCCATAGTGCCTCCAAGTTGATAAATCTCACTTTGCATGTAAATGTGAGTAAGCAAAGTTTGGAGTAAAATTTGTTAATTCACACAGTTAATCAGGGAATCGCTATGGAAGCCAATGCTAAGTACAGACAGTAGCTGTCCTATTTTGAATACATTTGTTTGAACGGATGTGTTTAGACCAGTTCTCCAGTCTCGGAAATGTGGATTGTGCAGCAAGGACTATTAGATCGTAATTACTTCAAACAAGAGCTCTTGAGTGTGAATTGGCAGAGAACAAAAAAAAAACAGGAATGACATTTTGCCCACTGTATGAGAGCTTTATATGGCCATATAAAGAGTTGTATCAATCACTTAACTAATATCCCACTTCTTTCCCTCTGTTGTAGTCTGACCAGTTTTCAGAAGGAGTGGGAACCTGCCATTGAGTGCCATACGAGTGACCCTTCCCAGGTTAAATGGGGAGGGCGCACTGAAACATGTGTTTCTCTTTAGCCCTCTGTCACACGTCCACCCCCCAAAAATGAAATTCAACATCAGGGTGTAATTTCTCCTCCCAGGGACTGATGTAAATTACCAGGAGGCACTGGGGGATCAGATTGCCCATCCAGTACTCCAATCGGAAGCTTAAACAGCGCTGATGCATTTCAGATTGCAGATAAAAACGATAAAAGGCGAGCGACAAGGCCTGTCAAAAGCGCCATTTCGGTATGAGAAAGAAAATTGGAGTAAGATCAAAATGCCCACCATTCATGCCTGGGTCTAATACATGGAGTATGAGTATAACGCATTTACCACAGCAAGAGAAATGTTAATATTTCTCAATGGGAATTTAATTATTTGCGTACTGAACTATGGTCTATTGATATTTTTTTCAATAATGCAAACAAGTCAAAAAGACGGCTCAACTGACATGTCTTGTTTGAGTCCTCCTTCCGTTTCTGGGCTTGTAGCGTTGATGCCACTGAGATAAAGATCACTCAACAATAAGAACATGTTATGGCCACATTTCCGTGGCGAATGCAAAAAAAAAAAAAAGACAAAACAAAAAACTAACAAACAAAAAATTGTGTATATGTTCCTGTGTGGAGTGTGAACTCTTGTTCTAGGTCCAACTCTTCAATCCTACCCTCCATTATGAAAGAGAAACTATTAAAACTACAGTTTGACATACACAAATACTAGACAGAAGCAAACACTTTACATGAAATCTTCAAAACCTTTTTGCACAAAATGCTAAATCAAAAACACAGAAATCAGGTATGGCTGCATTATAGTGGTCGGGACAATTCGGCCAGCTTGTTTTTTGTTTTTTCAAGGCCTTTAGTCAATTTCACATAGAAGAATGGGGCATTCATGGCTTCATTTAGAACCCTTGTACATCCCCGTCTGGGAGAACACGAAGGAGAAGGGACGGGGCTACGTCAGACCGGAACGATCCCGTCAGAGCAACAAACCCGCGCTTCACAATGCAAACGCATGCCTTTTTGTTTGCCCTCTGCGTCTTTTCTCTGGGGCAAGTTGGCCTGACTGGCCCACACGAGTCCTGGCACGGGCTCCCCCCACTTTGGCAGGCAGCGGTTGTGGGAGATTTGGCTGCAGCTCTCCACCGGGGGCTCCAGGAATGTCTGTCACTTCCTCTTAGGGTGGAGCAGCAGCAGCGGCGGCGTAGGGCGCTGGAGAAGGAGGAGGAGGAGCGGTGGCAAGTGTGGTCTCTCGCAGAGTGAAACACACAAGTGTGCGCTGGGGCTTCACAGAGCATGCTGGGAGGTTTCAACAGGCGGTTACCCATTGGGCGTTTCAAGCCGTGCAAGTTCCTTGAAGTCTCCTTTTAAGAGATGATTGGATAATTTAGACAGTTTTGAATGCTCATCTCCTTCCCTGGCCCTTGTCACCCTGGGGGTCAACATTTCTCCATATACAATGCACATTAAAGGTCTTAATGTCTGTTTTTTTAAACATAATTCTTCATTCTTTAGTTTAGTTCACACACTACCATATTAATTCTGTGTAAGCCCTGCCTGTACCTGGGGTAGGTCAACCATGTGCCTGAACATGAATTTGACTCTTGAACGTAATGGAGAGGGGGCTACCCAATAAATCATCTCTGAGATTTTCCAGCCATCCTTTGCAAATCTCCCGGCAAACATAACAAAGAAAACCAAAATTCCCCACAACACAAACCCCAAATGATCAGGTGCTGCTTTTCCCTCCGTTTGGGGGGGGGGGGGGGTACTGGTCCCGTTTGATGTTGGAGGGAGCCGAGCGGGGCCCCCCGGCTGCAATTTGGTAGCGCTGGCAAACGCGAGCGGTCCAGGGGGGCGCTGTTCCACAGCTTTAAAAAAAAAAAAAAAAAAAAAAGGCCCCTTTTTACAAGTCAGCTTGTGTTATTTGTTTCTGTGCATTGTGTGGACCTGAATGCATTACGTAAGTGCTGCGCTGCTCTGGCATGTGAGCGCTGAATTATTGCGGCAGATGGCAAGGCCCCATTCAGCCCCGCGCCGTGCCAGCATTCCAGGTCAGATGCCCCCCGCTCCGCACAAAGGTCCCAGGAAGTGGGGATGAATGTCCCCCCAGCAAGCCGCGCTGAGCCCGGGGCCACAATCGGAGCTATCAATCACACGCGCTCGGCGATGCCCTGCCATGCTGCAGTCGCCTGCCTTTTTGTTTTTTTTATTTTTTCATTCTGATCTGAAACGAGCCTCACACCCCTTCCCCCCCCCCCCACCCTTCGTTCCAGATTAAAACAGTTCTGTATGTTCTCATGCAATCAATTTACATATTCTAAAAAAAAAAAAACACTGTTCATTTTTTTTCTTTTTTTTTGCGGTGAGGGGTTGGGGGACGAAACGAAAAACTTTAGAACCACCTTTAGTATTAAATATACATTAAAGAGGTGGTGGGGTTCATATGTTACGCGTTAAAATACGTAGCGTGGATGCGTGTTTGAATTTTGCATATGCGCAAAAACTTTCACCCAACTCTCAAATATATCCAAAAAATTGAATATGATGTAATGAGTTGTGCCAGATGATACTCTAAATGCCCAGCAACACATTTACAGTGCAGCTGTTCGGGGATAAATGCCAATGTTTGTAATTTACAGTAACTTCAAATATCCTAAGTTCTATATACAATGTTTGAGCCAAATAGAGGGGCAAGAAAAAAATATTAACATTTTTTGCACTTTGCAGGAAAGCTTGTCTGTGCAAGTGAGGTATTTACTACAGCTGGCACAATCAATGACTTATTGAAACGGCGCTTGAAATATTAAAACTGCTTTCACAGCCGCTCCTTCTGCTTTTGAAAAACTGAAAAATCATATCGCTGACGTGACTGCGAGGGAGGGAAGGGGGTAGCACAATCCTTTCATCATCCTGTTATTATGCTGTTAAATCCGTTTATAGATTATAAACGGATGGTTTTATTGGACCTATGAAAGAACTACAATGGTCTCTTTCGACGAGCCCAAAGAAGAGGAACTGCAACAAACACAGGGCAGGACTAGCTCAGAATGCAATGGCCTTTGTTAGCAAAGACCTTTTTTTGAAACGGTCATAATACTATTTACAGACATGCAAGCTGCACGACAAAAAGCACATTGTAGCAATGCTTACGGGTGTGATTTACATAGCCGAGAGAAGGTAATCAGTGCGCTAGATGGTACTGCAGCGAGCTTCAAAGGAGAATGGATTGAAATACTTTTTAAAAAAAAGCACAGGATTGATGCCTGGCCCCAATCATCTCCTTGCGGCTGGAGGAAAGTCAAGGTCCAGGGGTCGTGTTAAAGGTTATAGTCGAAAGGGGAAATGGATAGCATTAGAAAATTGCAATCATGTTGCGTTTTTAACGCAGGGAGATTTCGTTTAGCGGAGCGATCTCGCAAGGACACGAGGAAGTCGAGATGTGCGGAAGCGGGGAGGTCCGGTGGCGCGCAACCTCCATTGATGGCTTCCAGCCTCACGCGGACTGACCACTGGTTCCACTGACGCATCGCGATCGCATTTCTCCCGCCCCCCGGCCAACCCGAGCGCCGCTGAGGCTCCTATTGTGGCTGCCGTACAGAGCGTCTTATATGAGGGCTAGTAAACAAACAGCGCCTTTGGCCTCGGAGGAAACGCTCCCACACTTCCCCAGGCCGTAATTTACCCCTAGCTGTCTCGGCCGTGCACGCTGCGCGGGCCACAGAGAGGCACTTATTTCGCTCGAGCGAGAGCCGGGCGTGCGCATATTTTCAAACGCTGCGAGCGACGCTTTGACACCGACGGAGGATTTATGTCCGAAAAGCACCTTCGCATTTTTTTAGACGGCGGGGGAGGAACGGCTCGTTAGAAGTGCCTCGGGTCCACCGCTTTTTCAACCGCACAAAAATATATCGATATTTCAACAAACAACAAAGAAAATGACTAAAAATAACAGCGGGGTCGTCAGAAGAAAGAACCAATTGTGTTATGTGCCCCCCCCCGTGTTTATTATTCATTAAGATGCACCAGCACCATTACTGGTGGCTTTAATGCTCACACTCCCCTTTCATAGCGACATGCTGCAAACTGCGAACGCCTCTGTGTTCCACCACTGGCAGATGAGGGCCTTGACACTATCGGGATTGTCTATATGGCTCAAAGTCTCTCGAGTGTCTCAATGCAGTGTTTGAGCAGACTGCAGAGAGGGAGAGGGGAATTAGCCCACCAAGCACCCAGATGACACATGCTGCCATTTGGTATAATGTTGGCCGGTTCACCCACAGAGATCCATCTCACCCCTCCTGCCCCCTGCCCCCCCCGCCGTCACTGGCACTGGCACGGAGGAGCCTTGTGCGGTGGGCGTGCCTTTTTTTACCACATTATAAGAGCCTCCTCTCTTTATCGCCGATGATAACGAGCGGCAACTGTCCTCTGGGCGTGTCCCGTGTGAACAAGCGTGTCTCCACGCCGTGCAAATTTGTGCCCTTTTCCACCCATGCATTGTTCATTAACTGCTTGTTAAAAAAAAAGAAAAAAATGGGAAAGCTTGTTTGTCTTCTTAGTCATCAGATGGCACTACCCTTTGGTGCTGCGCGGCTGTCTTTATGGTAAACATCCTCATCCGACTGCTGCTGTGACTCATTTGAGTGACCCACTTGAAAAATATGAGAGGTCTTAAAACCGAAAGAATCGCAGATCCGATTTATTTCCCCTCTCCTTTTAGCCGTCTGCTTAATTATCCCCTTAATTAAACGATTAGGAGCACTTGCAGACTGCGGTTTTAAAGAGATTTTCCAAGCAGCCACCGGCTCGTGGAACTTGTGCGGACAGCGTACGTGGAGTGCCAGTCAGAAAAAGGAAAGGTGTGGGAGGATACAGATGGTTTACCTGGCTTAGACTCACGTCACTCCCTGTCAGAGGGGTTGGGAGGGTGGCCACAAGGCACGGAGTTAACTGCCGCAGTCGGGCCAGCACGTTGCCTGAGCTGTCGCCCCATTCGTCAGCCCGGCAACAGTGGACACACTGCCCCCCTTTCATCATCACCTCGTCCAGTAGTTAATACCGAGAGGAAATCCCATGACTGGAGCCCATGGGTCGCCACTGACCTGACAAATCTCACTGATACACACACCGCCAACTTCTCCCCATGCAGCTGTCTGCCTGTACAAAGACCGGCCTGTTAGATAAGGAAGTGCCAGCTGGACCCAATGCCCCCCCTGTACAGAATAGCACCCCCCCGTCCCCCCCGTCCCCTCCATCTCCCCCCTCCCCTCATTACCACATGCCAAGCCTCTTGCCAAGTGGGCAGCTGTCAGCATGGGTGGCAAAGTGTGATCGCACACAAGGGGAGAGAGAAAGGGGGGCAAAGAGAAAGAGGGAGAGAAAGCGAGCGAGCGAGAGCAGAGATAGAGAGAGAAAGAAAGAAAGGTTTGCTGCACTCTGCCCCATTTTTCTTCCCCCCTTTCGGGCTCCCAACACAAATCCCGGGCTTAGAAAGGGAGACGAACAACTTAATGGGCACATCACACTCATAATTACAGGCCCACTGATCACGTACAGCCTGCCACACACTGCGACCCAGGCCTTTCCTGTCTGGCCACTGCGAGCCCTAGCCTCTCGGGGCAATTATTCCACATTACATGTAATTGACTGATGTGAGTAGCACCATCAAAGGGCCGCAGAGTTTACATTAGGGGACACGTGCAGAAGGCCATTCAGGGCTCCGGCAGTCTGTAAAACAGTGCATCAAGTTCATACTTCCCGTCTGTGAATTGACTAGCAAATTCATTAGCGGCCCATTAGCATGCTTGCTCCTTGCCATTCTGAAAGGGCACCCAGGACAGCTAGTATTCTTCACTTTGGTCCTTTTGGCCTGAAGGAAGGCATGAAGATGCTTTTCCAGAGCTGGGTCATAGACGTTAGTCAATGAAACATGCTTTTGGGTAACAGCACACCTCAATATTGCTCAGCTTCGCAAAGGCTTTGTCTGCATCGCAAAAACTTGAAAGGAGTCATAACATGCACTCAATAAACATTACTACCTGCAAAGAATGTGCCAGGCTAACGTAGATGACTAGCTGTTGACTCTAGATGACTCTGCTCTAAATCTGCATAGCTCCCTCACATTTCATGTTTTTTTACTTTACTTTTTTCTGTATTTAAGGTATGTTAACTGAGAACTGAGTTACACTGCATTGGCAACCTGCGGAATCAAAGTGGGTAGAGAATGCAAGGGATCCAGTAGCCGATGAGATGTACGGGGGATGATTATGATTATGCTTTCAGATGTTGCAAACCAATTTTGTGTAGGAATTTGACTAGGATACCAGAGTTAACAACCATATCTACTTTACATTACATTTAAGGCATTAAGCAGAGGCTCTTATCTAGAGTGACTTACACAACTTCTACATAGCATTTACATTGATTCCATTTATACAGCCGGAACATAAACTGAAGCAATCAGGTTATGATAATCTATGGAATATTCCAGTTTCCATAGACGAAGAATAAAGTCGAAAACAATTGTTTAAAACAATAACTGCCTCGTCATCTTCTTAGAGAACCAAGTGAGGGGCAAGGACAAACCTGCAATGCCCACTGGCATCTTGTTCTTGTGCCCTGGCCCTGCCATGGCAGCTCCCTGGGTGGCACGAGTCTACGGCAGGGGGTAGATGCCATATGAGAATGGGGTAGAGCTGCTCCCACATATGGAGAGAGATGAATGAAGCTCGAATGGAACTACCGCTGGTCCAGTGTAACCTGCCATTAAACCAGGTTTCCTGGACTCAAAATATACACAGATACATCTCCAGCAGCTGAAAATGTTTTTGGGATTCGGATCAACAAGCGCTGGTGTTGCTGCCTGTCAGTCAAGAAGGGGTTAAACTAGCTCAGATGGTGAACTCTTCACTGCTTAACTCTGTTAGTCTATTTTAAACCTGATCATTCCCATGATTTTGATTAATTTCAATGAGCCAAGCAATTGAAAATCTAATCAAGTTTTTACATTTGGTTAAGTAGAAAACAAAATCAATTCGGGAACACTAATGATCAGAAGTCATACACATGGCAGACGTTAGGCTAAATCTTTGGCCACAAGAGGATCAAATATCAGATCCATGTTGGATTTATCCCAAATCAACCTTGATTTTAGCACAAAGATCATAATTTGCCATACATGGGGCACTGAATGTTTACATTTACATTTATTCATTTGGCAGACGCTTTTATCTGGAGCAAATTACACCATACTGATCTCATCAGACATTTGCAGGGCTTTTCCAAGCAGATCACTTGCATTCTCTGAAATAAAATGAATTAAATAAAAAGCTTGAATAAATAAATCAAGCACGGACACAGAATTACCATCCTAATGACTGGTATGTAAACACCCAAATTCCAACGCAACAAATACATCCCTCTTCCTCATTATCCACCCTTTTTGAAGTGCATTTGCTCGCATCTGACCCCATAGCACCCCTGGTCGGAGAACATGTATCTGGGACGCAGAAACGTTTAATCAGAGCAAGGAGGTCCTCCCACCTCGAACCACCATAACTTTCTAAAATATTTCAATAGCAGCATATTTAATTGGCAGTTGGAACCCCGTGCAGGGAACCACCGCGCTGAATTAGAAAGGACTGGATGCACACACAACTCCCACGTCTAAGACCAACAGGCCCAACCTGCTCTTTAAACGGGAGAGATATGGGGGTGATAAGAGTGTGTTGGGTTTAGGGGTGGAGTGTGCTCCTTGGAAATCTGTGGCGGTGGTTTGAAGCCATGGCAGATTCAATCAGGCTCCCATTACATCAAGTTAATGTGACCCTTTCACCCGGGACCTCCAGTCTTTCCCACTCGCATTCCTCGCCCTGCAGACGAGGCAAAGGCACAATTAGCCACCCGACCGCAGCGCATTATTTATGCAGTGCTTAAAAAAACATCAACTGCTTCTTATGCCATAATTAAACCAAGCTTTAGATTTTCTTGCAGTCTGCAAGCGATTGTTAATGAACGCAAAAAAAAAAACAGCGCAAGGAATAAATGAATGAATCTGCTTCCTTCCGTCAGCTCTCCCACTTTGCAAATATGTGCATGGACTTTCTCAGTACACAAATACGCTTGGAAGGCTTTCTTTGCAAAAGCACCCTGAGCACACTATGTTGGTTGAGTCTCTCCAATTGCATCTCTGTTTTCGAAGGAAAAGTGAAGATGATAGAAAAAACAAAAGACTTGAAACTTTAGATATTTCAAACTACAGATCTTTTCATACACTGGCATTGTGGAATGTTTGGGTTAGGTTTTTAATAAAGCTGCTTGCTTGGAGCATTCCCCATCTGTAGTATTAGCAGGCTTGGTACATTATACATGTATGCTCATGTACCTGCATTATCAAAAGGTTTGTGCAATGACAGGACAGAGAACTTTTCCCCATTAAGGCTAAGCAAAAGAAATACATACTAAATGTAGTTTATGGGAAATGACAGCATATATGACATTAATGTAATCACCTTATCTAGCTGACTCAACACAAACACTACGCCGCAAGCCGGCATGGTTCAAATAACCGGATAATTAAAAGAATATTATTATAAATGTTACATATTTTACATTCAATGAAAAAGTGTTTTATGAAGCACACTGCTGGATTTATTCATGATTGATCTACTAATGCTTCTAACACAAGCACAATACCATTATTTCCTTATTCAGACCAATCAGCAGAAGTAACAGCCTCTTGAAATGAAAAGCTGCTACTGTATATTGCACTGTTCTGAAACACAACAGAAAATAGTTCACTGTTGCTGTGCATGTCCTGATATGTTCAGGCATCAGAAATATCTCTGAAACCAACCCACCTGTCCCGTGGGAACACTTTGATCCCCAGTCATTCATCATTAGCAGTGCTTGCTCAGGGTGTGATTCATTATTGTCTATTTAAATTAGTCAAATAATCAATGGGAGACTGGAAATTGGGAAGAAATGGTTAAAAATGGACTATATAACCCCTTTCCGTGCGATGGAATTTGATTTTCATAGATTTGCATAGGTTTGCATAGAATTTGAATGTTGACCCTTGGCACTGTTTGTATCACATACCTGGAACTGTCCTGGCAAGCATGACAGCATGCAATGCTGGCTGCATATTGCCATACCCAGTATCTTTTCCTGTTTGTATTGAGTCAGAAATAATCTTTTATTCACTACTTATAATCGAGACTAACAAAACAGAAAGGAAATATCATAAGCCTGCTGATAATCATACTTTCTGTCTGCAGCTATTAATGTGGGACGACCTGATGAATTTCATGTTTTAACAAAATGTTTCAAACATTTTAATGCATGTTGATTGCAGACATGCTGCAGAAGATCTCGTACTCTGGGTTGGGTTGAGCAGGCAAAGGCATTGGTGGGAATGTGTGATTCTTTTTGTTTTCTGCCTGTTGTTACAGACAAATCGCTTTTGCCTTTAATAAAGTTAATGCTATTCTATTCTGGACAGTGAGAAATCACTTGAAATCTCTAACCTTTAATCTTAAAATCCACATTACCACCAAAATGATGGAAGCATTGTTTGGTGCATTAGTTTGTCTTTATTTTGAGTGATTTGGGGGATTGTAAATGCATTGCTCATTGTTTTTCATGTGGGTGTGAAGATTTGGCCCAGTAAAATCTGAAAGGAACAACAGGCTACGACCTTTCATGCCTGCCAAATTCAAAGTGTTGCCTTTCTTAAAAGGCACTGGAACGTACAAAATGTCAGTCAAACCTGGTCTACAGCAATGCAAGATGACTAACCTACCCTTGATCTGATCTGGGGCAGTTCTAAAGTTTGCTTGATAAACACGGCACATTAAAAGTGACTTGCACATTTAATGCAGAAAAAAAATTGCTCTTGGATAACGGAAAGTTCCCACAGTAATGGACCTCACAGAAGGTGCGAGCATTAGTGATTCCTCCTTTGAAAACACACGCTGTATATACATTAAAACATTTATCCTTGTAAGATGTCATAGACTGATGAAGAGCAGCTCCCCATAAACCTGAAAGGTAGACTTTGAATAAACAAGAGGCCTTTTACCATCACCAGTGTTTCAAAATGCTCTTAGACATAAAAGACAAGAATGTTTTGAAAACGGTCATCAGGCGTTAAATGTACATCTGCGTTGATCTCTTTTAATAAAAATATTTATATCTGTAAACCAGTAGGGGGCCCAACCTGTCTGGAGGCCCAGTGGTTGCAGATGCAGCTGATAAACAGAACAATGTGTTAAATATCCTCCATTACCTCTGCAAGGAATCACGCAGAAGCTAAATCGCTTCCCTAGTGCAGACTGTAATGATGCAGCCTATAACAGTGTGTATCATGACATCTATATGTATTCAAAATGAAAACATAAGCTGCCACATTACATTTTCAGCCATATTCTCTGAATGCTTGACCTTGACCTCAAACACAGTTCTCATATCTTTATTTGGGGAGAAAATGGTAAAAACTCTTAAATGAAAGCCAGCTTATTGACTGCAGCCCATTCTCTGCAGCATGTGGACAGCATGGCCAAAACGGTAAGGCGAGCATGCAGGAGCTGTCCACTACTCCTCAGGATCAACCTGGGGCCTAATTCAAAGGAAACCTTTGAAGTGGAGGAATTCCTTCACTAATGAATTTGATTTGCCCTAATGAAATCAAACAGCCACTTTGACTCATTTAGCAGCTTGATAGCTGTTTCAAGAATGTCACATTTTCCCAGTGCTTGCATCAGCAGCCCAGATTGGGAGTTTCAATGGCTCATATTTGAATGTCAGTACAACAAGCGGCACTGCCAGAAAAGTTATCCAATGTGCTGCACATGGTTGTAATGTAGCCTTGTTTGGTGGCATTGATAGCGGTATAAAATACGTACCTCAAAATGAACCATCATTTAGGGATGGACAGCTAAGCATCCTAAACAAATAGAATAAATAAGTTCCTTTTCAGTAAGTAATTTAAACCTTATTTGGAACCCCAGAACTCACAACGAACATCTGCAGACTTTACGAATTAGACCTCAGCAACCCTTACACCCACCTGCATACTGTACATGGATATAATTGGATGTAGTTTAAAAGGATGGTGATGTGCAGGCTATTCTTGTGAGAATATTGCAAAGTCTTACAAGTCCAATGTTGTGTTGGAGAGATATGGGGTTTGCACAGATGTGCCCTATAAGAAATGGTGAGCCTCCTTTGATAAGTAACGCTGTAAGAGTGCCCCAGAACACCATGCATGGATGTGCAAACTTACGGGGCTCTCAGGGAGGACTTCCATATTCTATTTGTGAAGACACACTGTCAGAACATAAATTCAAGCTCTTTTGTTTTAAATCACCTCAAATATCTCGTATGAAGCTGTTTGCCTACTTGTCGCTTCTTGGTCTAACTGGAGTTGTACATTGTGACAGACAGGTAGTGTATTCAGTCAGGTAAGGTTCGCCAGTTCTTACTTACTCTGACAGAAATACCCACCACAATTGTGTAATTGTACACGATGACAGAAAACAGAACATACTAATTTGTGGTTCAAAGGGGCCGGTTTGTTTTTTCCCCAATAGCATATCTTAAATCAGAAGGGAATGCAATGGCCTGGAAACCACTAAGAATTCCAGGACAAGATAAGCTATAATTTCTTATAAGCAGCACTTAGTCCATATTTCCTTTGCTAATCTTTAATGAGCAAAAGCTCTCTACCCTCTCATTACAAAAAATTTCATGGAATTCAAGCAGAAATTGATTTAAGGAAAGATGTGCTGCTTATCAAAGCCTAAGAATACTAACAAATAAGAAATTGCATTGCTGCTAGTCACTCCTATAACCTGAATTGTGCACATTAGTGTGTTGCCGTGTTATCTGTCTGCAAAGCAGCAGGATGTGTATATATTGGCATTTTTTCCAGTTCCAAGATAATCTTAGATTATTTCAGTTTGTTGTTCAATGAGCGGGTAACAATGGTTTACAGTACATTGAGTCTTAATGACACTGAATGACCTGCACGTGTAAAGATGAATGGGAAGCTGTTCATTCAGAAGCTGCTCTGACATTAAGTGGTTGCGGTGGCTTTCTCTATCGAGCAGACTTCCTCTTGGTGTCGATTCCCTCGATGCGTCTGTCGTTGGTTCCCATTAACGGCTTCACGTGATTTCCGACTGGGGTGTAACGACAGAAAGGTATTTTTGTCACAGAAGCAAAGTTATTGTCCTTGTGCACCCCTCTCCAAAACCACAGTCTTGAGTGTTTCAACAGACAGAGTTGCAGAAGTAAAACAAAAACCTAGATAACAATTTGGATTGTGCTTTAATCTGTAATGTAAGGGACAGATCTTATATTGATGAAAATCACAGTGAAATAACAGCAATTATGAATGACGTTTTAATGTGCTGACATTTAGCACATTAGCTCATTAGCAGAATTCAAGGAAATGTTTGGTTATTCATAAGGATACCAGTTGCTATTAGTTGCTGATGCTGTTTTTTATACAACTTTGTAAGTCTCAGAATGTCTTGCCAGTGTCATGACAAGACAATCAGTTAGCTAAAACTGCAGCCTTGACCAAAAGGAAGCATCATTACATCACTTCCTGTGAGGTCATATGGTCTGAAAACAAAAACAGGATTTGACTTACATGTGGAAGCAGCCACTCCTTCCACTGGCATCCTGTCATAAGCATTAAATATGATTGATGCAATGGAAAATCGGTATCACAGTCAAAGCAGTAACTGTGAACATGGTTGCAGAGTCAGATCTTTTTTTGTTTTGATCTGTGCCTTTCTCTGAGTTTTGTTTCAATACCTGAAGTGTGCCATTATGCTAGATTATGTCCTACGCTACTAGAATGCTACAAGTCATTCATCGTTCTAAGAAATTAGTTCTCACCATTCACACAACCACAACAACAAGAAACCCTTCTAGGCTGTAAAATACGAGAGGGTTTACTTGATTTATGACCCAAGTATTGCATCCAGGACCTGTGTGCAATACCATGTAGGTCTTCCGGAAGTGATAAAATGACATTTCCTGGTGCTAAAAACAGTCTTCCTTTGGCCCTGACACAGGGAGCTATTTATCCTGAGTTAACTGTCCTCAAAGTTTTATGTTTACTTACATTGCTACGAAGTCCTCAGCTCTAAACTGTGAAATTCAGCTGTGAAACTCACTTTATTGTGTATTAAATGCCAATGCATTGTCTACGGACCTGAATCAGAGACCCATTGGAACATCTCACAGAGATAGTTCTGCAAATGCGGAGCAATCAAAGGTATCAGGCAACAGTGATGAGGCCAAGCGAAGCTGTCTGTGTTCAAGGCCAGACGAAACAAAAACCATCAGGCTTCATAGAATCAGACAGTAAAACAACATGTTAATGGATACTATCCTGTTGCACATGTGGATGGTTAGCTAATTATCCCCCTGTAAAATACCAGATGGATTAGCAAGTGGAAAATAGTCCAACAGGCTGGAACCATACCATACTGTATGCTTCAAAGATTATTACATTTACCACCTGTAGCTGCAGGAGTCCCCTGTGTGTTTGTGAATTCTGAATTTGGGAGAAATGTCTAGGGAAAAATTATTACTTATAACAGATTATTCAATCACATCTATGACAAGACTACTCTTTAAGCATGTTGTTGCTATGCATTATACCTCAGTGTATGTTACATTTTTTTTTTTACATATTATTCCCATGATAATATAATGTGTTTTTAAATTATGAATCATAAAAGAATTGGCAACTTGCATCGGAAGGCTTATGTCAATATTTTACATTTTGCTTTTTTACTGTCACATTTCTTGAATGACTTCGTGTATTAATCACAACGTGTTAAAATAACTCTTGGAACCACTGAGATAGCGTGCTGCACAAAAAACTGAAGTGTTTATTATAGATGGGAAACACATTTAGCAGCCTGTCTCAGGCAAGGCCAACCACAGCAACACTGCTGGAAACCCCCGGAAATGACCAATTGCTGTTGGTGCAGTGAGTCACGGTGCATCTGGACGACCCAAGCAGGCCCCCACAGTCGCTCTCCTGTCTGCTCCTTGAGTTACATAAACCCAAGAAATCTGTTAACATTCCTGCAACAAAGTACGTAAGTTATTAAGTATGTAAGCAGCTGTGTAAATATGTAAATAAATAAGTAAATAAACAAATAAATAAATAAGACTAAGATTTCATTTTGCTGACATGTAGGGCTCTGCAACTTTGATTAATACAACTGAGAGCTCTTGTTTCCACTGGCAGTACTTGATGACATCATATAACAAGCACCAATGAAGAAGTATGACGAGCTACTGTTGCCATGGGTTTCAAATCATGAAAAGGCATGCAGGATAAGAACTGGATCAAGGCTGACAGCTGCATGATTGCATTCCCGGAAGCAATGATAGTATTGATGTTAGATCTGAGCTCATTCCTTTTTCTAGTCATCGTTGAGGCGTACAAACTGAACGGGTGGAATGCACTGGAAACCTCCGGGGGAATTTAATCCATATCGAAGGCTCTGACGAAGCGCCCTGCTTCGGGGTGAGTGTCGTTTGATATTTGATCATATTTGTCCCATAAATCTCCCATTCCTTCCTCCAAAGGGAAGAGGGCGAACAGAACTGCTGCATGCGCACGTACATGTGCCTGCTTCCCAGACCCAGGCCCTGTTCTTTGAGCCTGGTGCTCAAGGACCTGACACCCTGTTTACTGTGATTGTCCCAGGCGCAAACATCCTTGAATGCTGGTGCTGTGACTCACCATACGATGGAAACCTCACAGATAACAGACCCATGCCTCACTGGCCACTGACTAAACTGGCCTTTATTATTTCAGATTCCTTCGGTCATATGTGCGGAATACACAAAGTATTTCAAATGAAGAGGCATACTTTTAGACTCAGATGAAGCAAGCCTGCTGTGAGGTCGTCCAACACATCCAAGTAATTATAAAAAAACAACAGTCAAAAGCCACAGTAATGAAAATTGTTCATTTGTTTCATATGTCATGAGCGCCCTGTAATTACTTTGTTTGATTGCAGTTAACTTTACATAATCCAGAAAAACAGCTAGAGAAGTCCGTACTGGAGACAGAGACTTAAGAATACAGAGAAGTACAATAACACAGTAATGAACATTTCCGTTCTGGATACATGTAGAACTAAACTACATCTGCAGCATTTTCTGCCAGAAACATTTCAGAAATGGTCTTTTGAACAATGGGAGGGAACAATTCCTTAAAAAACGAAAGTGCAGTCTTTCCCCATGACCCAGTGAATCACGCAGACACATTTACTTCTGAAGGTTAACGAGTGGTCAGACTGTTAGAGCACGGAGAGAAAGAGGGGACTTCCAAACGCCAGGAACGCCTGACAGAGGTCTCGCTCAGAAAATATCTTTCTTGTGCTCCACTGGAAAGCAAATCTGTGGCTTTCCACTTCACCTTTGAAGTCCTGGCTTCAGTAATCATTTCATGGTATTGAGAGCAGCAAGCTAAAAAAAACAGGGGGACAAAAAAAGGTTGTGGTCACTTTCCAAAGCTTGGTGGTATTTTCCATCACTGCTTCCATCTTTATTTCTTCTTTTCCATCCTATTTTCCCCATTCACAATTGTAAGACACGGATAGCTCCAGCAGAACAGTAAATTGATCTCAAAAGGCAGCTATAAGGGCATGGAACTTTACCCTTGACCTCAGAGTATAGTTTTGCAGAGATTATGAAGACTCCTGACCATTCTGATTGTGCGCCATTGCAGTTAGTTACTTTCCAATTCTAATTGTGTGGTACTGTGTAGGGAATCACCTACACAGCTCAGATTGCCACCACACGTGTGGTCCCCTGCCTGGAGAGACTGTGCTAGCCAGCATCCCCCTCCTACGGTCATGTCTTTCAGTAAGGACAAAATGAAAGGCAGTGGTGGACCATACAAAGGTAATCACTCTCAGGCCCTCAAAGATCTTCCACATCTGGCCTGAGACATCCCACAATGCCCCCTACGTCTTGCATGTGTGCCATCACTGTGCTCAAAAATAGAGGTCAACAATGAGAATCTTGATGGTTTCTGTTCTCTGACAGCTCCTAAAACAAAACTGGAAATACATGTTTATCTTTTTCTTCTGCTCACTGCCTCGTTGGTACTAATCAGATAGCTTTTTATATTTCATTTTCCAAAGTAGGGAGTGGAGGGAGATGCAGCTAGAGGAAATGGAGGTGGTGAAGTGCAAGAAGAGAGAACACTGGGGAAGGAGTTTAGGTGAGGATGGATGTAGAATTAGAGGTGAACTGCCATATTAATTAGGAGTCAATCAGGTAAAAAATTGATAAGATGACACAGATCATGGGCAATTACCTCTGAACCTATTTCTCTGAAAGCAATTACAAAAATGAAAATAAATACATTGTTGGCATTGTAGGGATCAATGTGTATGTTTAAAGTTACATTAATGTATACATATGCCAGCTATAACTAAGCAAAGCCATTCCTTGACGGTGTTTCCCCAGTGAATGGTAGGGTGGGATGATCAGTTAGATAGATCTAGCCCTGTCTCATTTTCTTTCTGCTAGGTTTATTAAGGTCTGTTTACATTCTCAGGAAGGAGAAATGCTAGTTTTTTCCTTTGTGTGCCTTTGTATGAGTTTCATTGACCTGAAACGCAACCATTGAATTCCAACCGAACGGTCTTGTTGAAATGTTTATCTTAAGGTATACTCATAAGGTTTATCTCTGAATACCTAAGAGAGATATATTTTTTAAATTAACCAAATAAATGTATTACACAAAAAAGATTTGGTGTTGGTTGAGGTCAGGGAGTTATAGGTCCCTGCTAACTTCTATTTAAGAGCCACAATGGGTCACATTGTGGTGTCACCATCCTATAAAGCACCACTTTACCCAGATGGGCGACAGACTCCTCCATGTTGGCAGGGGTGAGCAGGGGAGAATGTGCCTGGTTGGCTGCCAGGCCGATAGGCAGCCACCTGCAAATGGGGGATGCAATGTGGAACTGAATCACTGGAACATGAAGCTCACCACTGCAGGTAGAGACAAAGGGACAATAGTGGGTGAGCTAAGGATTTTCTCAAGTGAAAATGAAGGCATCTATTGTTATGGGAGCATGATATGTTGCATTGTGAGTTGCTCTGGATAAGAGCACCTGCCAAATGCCAGTAAAGTAAACTTTATATATTTAACCTCTTCAAGTCCAGGTGTCCAAGAATCAGCAGCACCCACAGGTCTAACACCTAGTGCTCTACACATTGCCAGCTTGCCAAAGATCATAGCCAACATATTGCATTGTGTTTCTGTATGTCTTCGTGGCATTCTGGAAAGACCTCCCACAGCGATATGGCCGTATGACAAATTCCAACCATTGCTTTTTTTTTTCTTCACATTAAAAATGTTGCAAACTACAGCTGGTCTTCCAGTGAAAACTAACAGTGCTAGCAACTCTGCGACACGTTTGTACATTAGGCTTCTGTAAATGCAAAGCCACAACACTTTTTGCTGTTTTAGAGGTCTGTCACGGGAGGCTACTTGCCACCCTGAACGCCTGCAACAGTTAGAGTGCAAATACAGGAAAGACCGGCATCACTGGCTGCATGAACTCAGGAACAGGCAGTAAGACATGACACCAGGCTCCTGGAGATTAACCCATACTGAATAGCAACAGCACAGGGTGACCCTCCTCCCGTTGACCAATGGAAGTAGAACTCACGTGGAAAATGTGCTCACCTCCCACTCCCACTGACATCAAAAGGGTTACATCCAAACAATGCATACATTAAATACGGTACGCTAAGTGTGCAACCCATTTGTAGGAATAAGGAACCGAGAATGCAATGAGCAGAAATAGACATATGCTAATGTGTATAACTTCCACTTTGTTATGTGGAGGATAACCACAACTTCATGCGATTTACATTCAATATTCACAATTCAAGCCAACCCCATAAAGCTTTTAACCCCATAAAGTTTTTAAATATAATATTATAAACATAGGATCTAGCCCTGCATTATGAATATATATATATATATATATATATATATATATATGTGTGTGTGTGTGTGTGTGTGTGTGTGTGTTCAGAGAAGTAGAGGGGGAGTCGCCTCCAAGTTTTTAGCATAAGACAAATGGGAGACAGCTAGTGAAATGGGCAAACTTAACAAAAATAGATGAAAGAGCAGCAAGAAAATGAGAGGCCAGATTTAAGATGGCACTGGTGCGCCTAAATGAATCCGTCTGGTGAACCAATCCCACCGACACAGGAAATCATTAATGTGCAGCATTTAACCTGAGTGATATTAGACTAGGATATCAAAAGGCAGAGAAACCACAGGGGGAACCTTATCTGAATCTGTTCTCATCTGCATGACAGTTTAATTCCCCCTTGTTTCCAGGAGCAAACAGGTCCTACTGAGATTAAACCCATTTTGCCTGAAATTAACTCAACCAATGGAGCAAAAACAAAATGGCATGAATTCATTGGGGAGTGGCCTCTTGAAAAAATTGCGGCTTTTTTGACAAATCAAATCCCTCCGGTTGCATGCGGATAGAATGGAATTCTTCTTCCTTTCCCAGTTGGGTGGCAATGCTGAAAAATCTAAATCCTTGTACAGTAATTGGAGGAGCAAATACATAGGGGTGATGGAGGTGAAGACAAAATAAAAAGCTTGTCTGCATGAGGGTCGTTAAGAGATGACGACAAAGGCATATCCTCCATGACTTGAACAAGATGAACTCTCCAAGGGAGCAGACATTTCAAAACAAACAGATTAGTACAACAGATTATGGTTCTACTGTGTTCATGGCACATGAAAAGTGAGTTCTGATGGTTTTAAGGCATACTCAGCCACTGTCGTTATATGGATAGAATATAATAGAATCTATAATATAATCATTCAGGAGAGGTAATTGTTCTTTTCCTGTCAGAAAGGATGATAAAATATCAGATAACAGGTTGCATTGTGCCTGACTGTTCAGGTAAAAGGTGATCGTTTAAACCTGTCTAGCAGTTCCTGACTGCGAATGAAAAGTGATAGCACTTCCAAGCAACATTCCGAGGGAACTATGCAAACATCGTGCCCATGCTGATTCTTAACTGACCCCGCAGCACCCTGGAATCGCTGCTGCGGCTCACATAAAACTGCCCGTTCTAATTCTCTTAGGTCAGTTCCCTTTGGTTGCACAAAGACTTGTCAGCTGGCGTTGGGGTACAGGGGATGTGCCCGAGATTAGCACATGGGGCTAAAGCGAAGGCAGAAAACGGAGGCAGGTGTAACACGCGTGTCTCTATGGTGACTGCGGCCCTACCCGCCGCGTGGGCCCGGAGCCCTTTGTTGCGGACCGCCATGGCATGAGAACCCTGGGTAACAGCCATCTCGGAAGGCAGGTGGCGAAGGGTGAGTGGGTGTCGACGGGAGAAAGACAGGGGCTAACACTGAGAACTACATCCGCCGGCCACGAAATGCGGCAAGCGTAAACATAAAGCACATTGATGACATCAAGGGAAGGCTAAGCATGGTAAAGAGCAGAGCCATACTGGGAGCATACCAAGGGCTTCTAGCCAGATATTAGGCTCCAATGAATGAACAAATATCACAAATTCCATTGGATTTGCAGCATAACCCACATAGGTGAGAAAGTCTGCTTATACGAGTAACTTCGACCGGAGGATCAAGGAAAGTAAATGCCTCAATCGGTGTTATCACTATGAGTGGACAATTAATGATTCACTATTTGATTATCATTCTTACTCAATTCAGGTTTGCAGGAACTATGCCTATCAAATATTTTAAAATTCCTTTCTTCAAAATTTGTAACCATGTCTTTTATTTTACTTCCTATTTTAAAGTAGTTTTTGAACGTAACATGTTTTTGAGTAGCAGAAGATTTCGGGAGTATCTTTTCCTTTCAGTCGAGGAAGGTTTCGTCATATTAATCTGTCCATTGACATATTGTCCTCCGCACCTCGCTCTTGTTGCAGCGTTCCGACCCTCTGCAAATCCCCGAGGAGTCCTGAATTCCTGCAGAGGTAACATGAGTTCAGGGAAGGCTGGTTCTCATAGGAAGAGACTCTGTCCGAGTGACAGATATCCCTGTCACGTGAAATCCGATCTCGCGGCATGTTCCGTTTCTTCATCAGAACCCCTCACTTCCCTCTCTGCGGCTGCCCCGCGCGGGTCTCTCAGGGCTGCTTCTCCAGAGGAAACGCCAGGGTTATTTACAGTTGCTGCTGATCGCATTAATGTTTGAGAATTTTTCTCCTCTGCTCACACAATGACCCGCTGCATCTCTCTTCCCTTTGTGAATGGCAGTCAAGCTGGACCGCATGCTCCCCCTAGAGGCACACTGCCGCCACTGTGGCTGATGTGAGCAAAACTAGACACGTTTCCTGAAGCTTGGTCTTTCCTTTCCCTCTGGTCAATTGTTTATTTACAACACTTTCATTCTCAGATGTCATCATCATTAGTTTTGTTGAGGAGCTCTTTTCTTTTTTGATTGTTCCAACTTCTGCTTCTCCTTCTAAAGGTACAGGAAGATTCCAGCTAATTTTGGAAGATCTCTGGTGATTAAACCTCATTGGAGAACACAGAAAAGAAATCCCTGGATATTAAAGAGAATGCAGTTTTGTAAAAAAGTCACTTGGTACAGTTTACATGCGTGGCAGTTTTACCTGGGGTGTTTGAAAGTGTAGACAGCTGATTGTGCACATTGTGGGCAGCACTGTTCTTTACAAGAGAATGTGAAATGTTTGATATAGACAAGAAAAGTAAACAGATTTAGACCTCAAAGGCTCAAAAACCTAATAAATACAAAAGACAAATCTGAATTCATTTCAATTCATTTTTTTGCTAATATTCATAACAGTTTAGAAAAGTTATTTGCATTTTAAAACTACTTCATACTCACTTGTGCTCCTAAAAAAATGTTTGTAAGCATAAAAATTTCCACACAATTGTAAAGCTGCAAAGTTGTTATTATTACTGTGAGCCAAGTGAACAGGGAACTGTGACAGGGCAGTTATAAAAGAAACTGTTTCTATGGCAGTCCTAAATAGGCCTGAATAGGAAGCAATACATTTGCATATAAGTGAGAATATGCAGTGCATCCTGCAAATACAATAGAGGTGATCATTTCATAATAACCACATGCATGGACATATATGAATATTAATGAATTCACTCCACAGTGCAGAGATTCCATTAGTATTTGGGCAACTACAATCAATTATCCTACACTCTCAATTATGTAATTTTTTTTTTCATTTGTTCCCTGTGTAGTTCAATAGAGCTAGTAAACACAAATAAGCTCTGTGGGTATTGAAGTCCTGTGGTGCTCATTATCAGTCTTTGCAACAAATATACTGAAATCTTGCATTACATTCCCTTCATCTGCAAACATACTCAGAGTGTGTTGCATAATATAACTGTTAGTGCATGTCCTGCCCAGCCAGTATTTCTTCCTTAGCCCATATGCAATTACGAAAAAGAGAAATAGAAAGCTTATGCAGCATTATCTGTGTCCAAGAAGTGTTTTCATGGGTCTATTGCATTTATATTGGTAGAAGGGGACAGAATGAGCACTGCTTTCAAAAGAAAAGCAAAATAACCCAGAATTCTACATTAAAATCAAAAGTATATATTACTTTGCAATCAGGGTGATAAAACTGCTTCTGCTACATCTCATTCTGAAGGACTTCATGTGAGAAATCTGTCTGTTTGTTAAACTCAATAGGATGGGAATTGTCCTCTGAAACAATAAAATGTATGTTAAAATTATAAAAGTGAAGTGAAATATAGAAGTATATCAAGCTTTAACTGTGTTATTCTTGCTGAATGAAACAACGTCAGCATTTTTGACATAACATCTATTTAGTTTTTGTTGCTACTGTTGTTCCCAGGACCTTCTTTATTGTCTTAAAGAAGAGATAATGATTATATTGCATTCCCTGGATACAAGTCCCTCTTTGTCTTTATCTAAAAGAAATTCCCTAGTTTTATGTAGACTCCAACCCCATATTGATTCACCATTTGCTTGTATTAGCAGTAATTTCATTACGGCTCAAATTCCTGGGGCCACTTTCTATTAGAACTCTTCATATACTGATCCCAGTGGCACACACCAAAGCTGCCAGGTAATGACTCAAGGGCAGGGTCCTTTCTCTAAATGACTTTCAGCAAATTCATAAATATATGAGTGCCTTTGCCCAGGTTTTTATAAATGATGGAAAATGTTACCAAAGGCTCAGAGGGTTCCAGCAGATCCCCTTGGTGGGGCGGGTCTCCACGTTTCAGCAGACAGGAGTGGGTTTGATTTACTGTTTACCGCTGCCTGCAATAATGTAACAAAGTCTTTCCTGTTGGAGACTGAACTCCTGAAAGGGGGCGGGGGAGGCGAGTGCCACACGGTGCTGGCTTGCACCCTGATTTTGTTACATGGCACATGGAGATTGGCCAGTAGTTTGGGCTGCTTTCCACTGTGATGGGGGCGGGGAGGTGGAGTGTGCGCAGGGTGTGTGGGGTGCATGCTGGGTGAAGTGGGGTGGGTGGAGGCTATCAAAAGCCATCATCTTGGCTGGGGGAGGGAGCAGGGTGTGGGTGGGCCTCAGTCATGAGCCACCAGTTGCTATTACCCGCATTGTTCAGGAAGATGAAAATGGAAGGTGGGGGGGCACTCAGGTTAGACAGGTTACCTCAACAGGACAGATAGGCGAGGTACCTTTTAGCTGATTCTGTTCTCTAGCACAATTTTTACTTATGTATGGACCAGCAGAAAACCTTCTAGCATTTGAAACTATACTCACAGGTCATAGGAGATCTTGCCTGTGTTTGTCCAGCTGAGAGCCTGACTTATCTGTGTACACACTTTCAGTGCTGAAAACATTTTTCTCGTCAGGTGGACAGAACCAGCTTCCTGTTGCTTCCAACAGGGCTACTTGTTCTGAAGATACGAATCCTCTTTGTGAAACACAATATCTTTATTATGGAAGTGAAAGAAACCACTGTCTTGTCAGGCTACGGAAATGCAAAAAGGATTGCGTTTTCATCTACTGCTGCTTAAAGTTGACTTAGGAGGTGGACTGTCACTTAAGGTGGATAATTAAATGAGGCTATGTGAACACACCCAAAAGTAAAACATTCCTTCTCACAAAAAGCCCATTGTTCAGGAAATAAATAAAATCTTGTTTTTAGAAAGTTTAGTTGCAAAATCCCTAACAAGCATGGACTTGAAATAAGTGCACGTATATGTGTACAGTAGACATAACAGCAATAGAAATGAAAAATAAATTCTGATACATGTACCTGCTAAATTTTCTCAGGCACTTGAAAGATGAACACCATTACATGCATGGATATTGTATAATCATGCATTCTCATCTTAATTCTGTCTCATAAACTATTATTTTGGCAAAACTGAGCGTAGAAAAAGTGTTTTAACAGGTGAATACCCAAGATGAAGAAGGTTAGTCAACGGCCTGATGAAGAAACCAATGACCACCTGATTGGTTTGTCAGCTTTATTTGAACGCTGCCTTTAATACCATTAGACACATGATTTTAATACAGTAACAAGACAGTCTTGATATCACTGGGCTTGCACAGGCACATGATGGCTTATCTTGCTACTGGGCAACATTTTATTTCAACAAGATCCCATGTAAAATATAAGGTACCTCAAGGGTCTATGCTTAGCCGTTTGCTCTTCACAGTATACATCAGAGGCTGAGAACTAAGTTTGGCCTTGTGCCAAAAAATTTTCAGGTCACAAGTTTCTGGGCCAGAACATAGCTGATAAATTAATAAGCCTATCATTAGCCTGTGCTACAAATTGCACATAAAATGTGTGAGCATAGCTGAGAAGCATGCCTACTGAAGAAAATGAAATAAATTCAAACCAATAAATTCAGCAATATCTGTTGAATTATCTGTTGCATCTCTATTCCTTGATTGGTAAGAACTCTGTGGAATAAGCTACATATGTTGTCAGTGTATCACGATTTGGCTACTAGGCTACTGTAAGATAGCTACAGTTGGGGAAGCTACTCTGAAAATTTGGTAGCGCTAGGAAAAGTTTAATCACCATTCTAAATTTATGCGTATCAACAGTCTGACTAGATAGACATGGACAATGATGGTTTTGAGCTGTGTGAGCATTTGACTTAAAAGCAAACTGAATTTTAACATTTGGTAATGTGAGTGATGGTGAACCTACAATAAAGCCAGCTTGCTATCTAATCCAGTTGAGAGAGGGACTAGAAAGACAAGTTTGTTGCTAAGTGGTACAATATTTATATTTTTATCTAATATGTGGGATATTTGCTGGAATATTTAAGTAACATTTCCACTGCAACAGAAATACACATTTCAGTGAAATGCATGTCTTGATTGTAATTATGCTTTTTGTTGGTAAGCTGTTGTATAAGTGGGATAATGACCTGAGGTCTGGGCATTACACAGTTTGAATGTGGGACATTTACTATCTTCATGTTGGGCATTCAAACTGTGGAATGCCCTGCCCTGAGGGCATTATCCCCAACCAATTGCAGAGAAAACAAAAACCATACATGTCCCTTTTCTGGTTATTGTTTTTTTGGGGGCAATACAGATCACGTATAGAGGTATTAGCACAACACACCAAGCACAAAATGCTTGTGCTTGTCAGACAAAAAGCAAAGTTGCACATGATGACTAACTTGAATGTTAATCTGGCCAACATATGATCCATGAGTCAATATTGATAATGGTCATGCGTCTGAATGTCATGGCTTGCCTGGCTGAGTTTCCACCTCTGTTTGAACAGTGGAGCCTAAGCTGCCCATCGCCGAGGTCAGGTGACTTTTGCATAAATATTTGTGAATGAACAAGTCTTTGATAGGGACAAGGCACCTCCTAGGTGAGCTGGTTCTCCATTCATGTCCACACATTCCGGTGCTCTCTAAGGAACAACGATACGCTATTCCCGACTATTGATGATAAGAATATACTGATAGCGACTAACATTTATATAACATATTTCATGGACCTGAGTGCTGAGTAAGTATAGTGCAGGCACTGTGCTAAAGCACATTGATTGTTCATTGTCTGTCTGTTTGTTTATAGTACAGTTTATTGGAAAGTTGCACAGTCTGTTTGTGCAGTGCTCCAGAATTATGACCACGCATCACCAGAGTTAAAGACTCTCAGTTGCCTGATACTCTCTAAGGACTATGGCTATCAGTGATTGAATGAATGAATGAATGAATGAATATCAGTATATGAATGAACAAATGAATGGATGAAAGAATTAGCAAATTAGTGAATGGAACCTTCACTTCTAATCCTATTGAAATTCAAACAGTAGTTACTATATTTAATATTAGTCTCCTTAATATTCACAACAAGACAGGAAAAAGTATAGTTCTACAACTGCTACTGCACGTGTACACATCACTGCACTTGCAAGACTATGTGAGGGTGAATCCAGGCCCATAGCCAGGTCCTGCTCAGTGCTGTACCTTTTTCATTCATCACTAAAGCCTCTCTACCAAGAACAGAGACTGAGGTCATAAAAAAACCTGAAGCACTGTCTCAGCAGACCAGCTCATTCCAGCACTCCTCACTGACCTCCCCACATTTAACCTTTGACCCGGAAGGCCAATATTAACTCTCCACCAATAGTCCAGGCCTCCACACTTCCCCTCTGTGTTTCGTGAGAACATTCCTAGGGGGTTGCCATGTAAGACAGGGTGTTTTAGCGTTGACCTCCAATACGTCCTGGGCCCCCTTGATCCTCACCACCCCCCGAGCTAGATTGGGGGTGGGGTGTTTGGCTCTGTCTCAAGTCTCAGCCCACCCAGCCTGTCAGTTTTGTCACTTCCCCCTTGTCTCTCTGGCTTCTCCGCTTAACAGAAAACACCTGCAGGAATGCTCTGCCGCCGTAGACACACAGGCACTTCCTGGCTGCAGGTCTCAGCTTCTCCAGAGGCAGTGATGCATTAAATGGCATCTCAATCACCAAGCACCAGCATTCAGTATTTAAATGATGAAGCCTGGCTATTCCTTATAATTCGGATCAACTGCACTTGAATTTGATAGCTTGTGTCTAAGTTCATGAAGTAAAAAAACTTTGACGATCTTTTCAAACAAATATCAAATTCCAAGTGGATACATGCATTCAACTAACAGGCAGTTTGAACAATTAATTATTTTCACCCCCCCCCCCCCCCAACCAAAAAAACAAAACAACAATAACAAAAAATAATAATAATAAATAAAAAACAAGCCAAGGCATACATAATTTACTGCATTTGGTGGCACATCTCTGCCAAATCGATATTACAGCAGAGAGCAGGCAGGAGAGAGGACGTAACTTAGACCTTTGCTCTTGGTCAGCTGGAAAGAGCTTTCAGTTTACTTGCCTCATCGTATTTTGATGGGAGACAGGAGTTCATTGAGTAAAGGTTATTGCCTCTCTCCTCATTGTTCTGTTTGAGAGACACTGACTTTTGCAGAGTCACCTGTGTGTTGGAAGGGCCTCAAAGTACGAAAAGCAGGGTCACAGTATCTGTGAGTGGGAGGATGAAAGGCAGCGGCTATCAGGCTCGGGCTAAAGGGCAGCTGTGTGAAGCTAACAACACACAGCGCGGAAAGCATGCAACAAACTCACTCAGTGTGGTATTCACCTTTTGGTGATTGATACGGTCCATTAGCAAAAGTGCGTACATCCATCTCAGTGGAAGTGCCTGGCCTCTGATGTAGGATTGGTAAGCGTCTATAACATATTAGCTTGCCCGTCCAGCTCAGAGACTCTGTGATCTGCAGCATATGTAAACGATGACGTTATAATATATAATTTAATATTACATTGTATATTATATGATATAAACTGCATACACATCATATGTTGCATGCTATAATCATGTATTTGTAGTATCTCTGCAGCCTTACAGTATGGATACAACAATTTCAACTTCAAACTGCAAATGCCAGTGACTGACCGGATGGTAAAGCCTCACCTGTTTCTTTTTTACAGCGCCGTCTTGTCAATCAATTACACTTTCAGCTTCAACACATATCAGTTAATCATTTCACAAACACGACCTCTAAACGCATAAAAAAACTTCAAAGGTATTTATAGAGAGATAAGTTAATCTTAACAGCTGACAGATATCGAAAAAAGAGTCTGGAAATTGCCCTTACATAAAAGGCAAGTCTTCAGGCATGGCAACAAGTGGGGTAGCTGAGGTGTCAGCCTGCTAGAGGATTAGAGGTATAATATTGAAACAAAAAGTAAGATATCCTATCTCTGGGTGAGTGTACCGGATGTTACACAAGCCATTTTCCATTCACATTGTTCCATTCATGCTAGGGTGATGATAAAAACAATGACACAGGCCACAGTCCATTGTAGGTGAATAAACTGTACAAACCCCATTTTGGCAGCCAACATTACTTTAATAAATGCATTTTAATATCACCATATCTACATATTCATAGAAAGTAGATGTTAATCTGTCCCAACCTGTTTCTGCGATAATGGTAATGTAAGTGAAAAGTCACAGTCAGGGGAAAAAAAACAAAGAACTAAGCAAATAAATAGAAGTATAAATAAACACAAATCTTTTGAGAACTAATTTTTCAGGTTGAGATAAATAACCAAGATTTTTCTTCAGATTATATTACCAGGCATGGTACAAACAAGGACATTTAAAATACAGTTACAAGGATCTAACTGTCATTTAGTAAGAATTTGCTCATTCACACAAAAAAGAACAAAAAAACTAAACTAAAACAGACCAACACAACACAGTTCTGTCAACCACACTGAATGCATTTTTCCACTGTACTGATAGAAAGACCCTGTGATGTGTTAATGTCATGCTGTAAAAAGATACAGGGCTCACCACCTACCCTGGAACCTGTGTAAATAAAATACATAAAATAAAAAATATGTACAGGCCTGGCAGAACATCACCAGGGGAGATACCCAGCGTCTGGTGATGTCTGTGGGTTGCATTCTACAGGCAATCAAAGGATTTGCAAACAAGTACTAAATATGACAACTTTATTTCAGATTATGTTCATCTGTCCCATTACTTTTGTTCACATAAAATGGGGGGACTATGTATAAGGGCCATATTTCCTGCACAGATCACTCGATAAGGATGTAGACACCATGAAATTAAAGCTGACAGTCTGCACATTAACCTCATATTCATTGTTTCATTTCAAATGTGCGGGAGTACAGAGTGAACACAACTAAAATTATGTCATTGTCCCAATTCTTTGCTTTTAACTGTATATATATATATATATATATATATACACATAACGAAAACATATTCTAATTAAAAACATGATTCATTTCTGCGACCAATAACACATTAGCACCTTCCTTTGTGACTCATGCAGGAATTCAAACAATGGAACACAAAGCACAAGCTGAATAGGGGATTTGTTTTTTTCGGCTCAAAATACCAATGGTGAGTGTTTAAATAACTCCTGTTTGTTTTGAGCCTGAGAAAGAGTCCGTTCTCAAGATATGACCCGATTCAGGCAAACATAGCAAGGGCACTATGGAAAAAAGGGCACTTTCAACTCTACGTGCCATTCCGACAGTTCTGCTGCATGGTCAGCCCTGGCATGTTGTGCGGTTGAGCTTCGTCTGAGTGAGTGCAGACTGAAGTGCCATCGGCTCCAAGCAGCTGCAGTCAACCTTGGCGTCCACTACAGAACAGACATATTTACAGATTTCAAATCGCCAGTTCAGCTCTGACTCAATTGTTCACAGAGGAATTGTGAGTCAGCAGGTTCAGACCGTGGGCAGAGGGGCAGCAAACCCAGAGGCCGTTCACTGGGATTGCATGCAAGAAAAGAGGCATATAATTGTGACATCAACGTGTCTTTCCGATGTCTTGTTTTTACAATTTGCTACTTCACTAAGAGGCTACATTAACTTCATAGGAGTAATTCAGGTGTAGCGTTTGTGCACCAGTAGAGTTTTTATATCTAGCATAAGACCCTCTGAAGACATACCGCTCTTTTTGCAACAGTCTCCAAAGCCGTTGACATCACATAGCAGAATCTCACAGCTGTACTGCATTCTACCCCTGTCCAAGGTTTTGACCGAAAAAAGGACTATAGCTCATATCAAGCATCACCTGACACGGTTATCAGACACATGACCACGTTTCCCACGGAACGAAAAAAAGGAAGGAGCCGGTATACGCCGCGAGATGAAAGGGTCGGTGCCAACTTCAGCGAGGACTAAATGCCAACTTAATATACAACATCAACAAACCAAGATTCCACACGAAGGAGAGCAGCAGACACGGGAGACTGATAAAAGAGCAGCCGGCTCCCAGGGCTCAAAGAGAAAGCGCTGCCCTTATTTGCTCAGCCAGGAATTCACTCTCCAGGTGAAAAAGAGAAAGAGGCAGTGTGCGGGCCTGAGAGGCTGGGAACCGGCCAGCATCGGGGACTCGGGCCGGGAAGACATTCCTGTGGTGAATGATTAAAAGGCAGCCGGCGACTGCGGTTACACGACCCTCGCAGAGCTCGGGCTCTCACCGGCTCGGCCGCCAAGGCAGGAGGAGGCAGAGCTGAGGTGTTCACCCAGCGTCTCTCGCACTTTCATTTCTGAAAATATGTCCTGCGCGAGTTTCTTTGGCACCATTGTGAATGCTCTCCGCTGACAGAAATTTTCCCACATTTTTTTTTTTTTTGCCTAAGTTTGATATGGGTCATTTCCCCTTTTTTTAGGATTGAAAATTAACGTTTTAATAGCTGGGTAAGCACCTGACTGAATGCCGGGTCGAAGTCGAAGTCTGTCAGGGTGGGAAAAAAGAGAATGTCATGTGGTACTCAGCCAAGCATTCTAGGAGAGAATTCCGATCACCACGTTTGGTCGGAATCTGTGTCGGAATGACATTCTCAGTAGAAATGTAAACCGGATTTATAAATTGCAAGCACTTGCACCTGTAACTGAATTCATGTGGATCATAAAATGAAGATAGAAAAGCATGACACATCCAGACATTAACATATATATAACAGGAAACACACACACACACTCATGCACACACACACACAAGGAGTGAGGACAAGTACAAACGTACAAGTGTTCACCTATTATTTTCCGAGCTCCTTTAGCCACTGAACAACAAATGACTAAACAAATTTGCCTCTTAGCCTCAAATCTCACCCGAGTGTATGAGAGGTCACCTCTCTGTCAGTACAAACACAGATAGGGTTCTGAAGACGTGTCTGCACGATAACAGGATCGGGGGTTAATGTCTTGCAATCAACCGCCGCCTCTTCCTTCTGTTTGTCAGGGCTGGTTATCAATTGCTCAGCCTATCTTGTGACTTGGTCTCCAGCTGGCTTAGACCTCTGATGTAGGTGGAGGACCTGGAGCATAAGCTGTAACTAGAAGATAATGACCTTATCAACACTCCCAATTCACCACATAACATGAGAGTATGGGCCTGGCAGACACAGAGGAAGGAAAAAGTCTAGAGTCTATAGATGTATTGACTTGACAGAAAATAACTGGCAGGTTTAAGGGAAAATCAAAAAAACGAAATTACAATTGATAAGCAATGAAATGTAATAACGACCACTTGCATACATTCCGCATTATACCTTATATTGGAAATCCAAAAGAACATTAATTCCCTTGAAAACTGGTTGTGAGAACTGGAATAGTCCTTATCGCTGAACGAAATATGGAAAATAGAATTTAATTTAACAGATTTTATTCTGTAAACACAAGCAAAATATGAATGAGATCCTTCTCCAAACAACAGGATCCATTCAACTCCTCGTAGGTATGTTTCATCTGGCTGCATATTTTTTTTTAATTGTTTAAAAAAAAATAAAAATAAATAAAAAATAAAAAATAAATAAATAAATAAATAAATCTGGCATCTCCAGTCCCAGCTTAATGTCCAGTGTCCTATGTATAAGCATGCTCATCATACGGATCATGGGTCTCTCCTATTTTCCTGAGTGACGCAAAGCCAGTTATGGGGCATCTGGCCACAGTCGGCACTGGCATGGGTCAGATTCTATCCGAGACCGTGGTGCATTACAATGTGTAATAATCCAGACTCAGAGTATGAATCCTTATGCCTTGGACACCATAACCTGCATATATTTTGTCGAAAGTGGAGCAGACCAATTCAGAGAAGGAAGGGCAACTCACACGCATCTACTCTTCTGTCCCACGACTGCAGTTAAAGGCCTGTTTCCTTCATACCTTCATACAGGCTGTAAGAGATTAAACAACACTGACACAGCGCTAAACCTCTGAGCCATTTCAGATGAATTCAGATGGTTCTTGACACAAAACAAACAAGAGGAACAGCTTCAGTAAAATAAAAAATGCAATTTTGTTTAATGCCAGAAGCATAAAGAGATCTATTATTCGGAATATGAATTACAGATTGCCTGCACAATCATTTTTACACTCACTGACAAATCTGATCCTTTAAGTGATAATTGAAAAATGATAACATATTTCTCAATTGATGTGGTTGAATAAAGGATGTGGTTGAATAAGGGATACATAAAACTGTTTTTTAATTAAACAAATTTACAATGTAATTCACTCTTGCTATATTAAGGCTTTTCATGCCTTAAAGCTTGACGGATTCAATAGTGATTAGCAACAATTGCAAAGGAACAATGTGATTGCTGGACAGCTAGGTAATCAAAAGGTTAACAAAAAGGCCAATTAGGAAAGCGATTATTTAAAACTCTTTAAATAAAGGAATGTTCGCCTTCTCAAAAAAAACAAAAAACAAAAAAAAAAAACCATAAACCTTTGCTGGCAACCCAAATACAGCATTATATAATTCTTCAGAGCCAGATATTTTTTTAAAAAGACTTCAGGGTATTTTGAAGAACACTCCCTTGATGTGACTGGGATGGGCAGGAGCTGTGAGGTGTGCCTGTTCAATGCAGAGCAGGCTGTGATAGATAAAATGTTGAGAGAAATATGGAGGAGGAAACAAGAGCCAATTTTTGGCTTAATCAGGTGCCACTCACACCCTTTCCCTTTTATCATTTCTTCTGCTTGACACTAATTGCTCAGGCACAGTAGTCAAGCGCTACAAACACACCCATGTCTGAAAAGGCTTACACATGTGAGCATATAAGGTTGGCAGTTATAAAGATAACAGCAAAACAAAAAACAGAAGTCGCAGACCCGAAGATTACAATACAGCATTTTTTTCACAAAGTTAAGGACAAAGCACATTCTGGTAAGGCAGAACACACACCACAGCAGAACAGCTTTTTAGCCTTATGCTGTGCACTGCAACTTAATGTACATGTCCTCAAATTCAAACCTGAATTCAACAGCCAATGTTTATTAATGAATGTTCCCCTGCCTTTAACATTAATTAAAAATCTAAACTGGCCATTCTATGAACCACAATGTTGGCATTTGAATAAGGTACCACATGCCTTGCATTGGTAGGCAGTGTTAATTGTTAATTATTGTTGGGAAAAATGAGAATAACTGAATAAGGTCAGTATAAATAAATACAAAAATAAAGGCCAGCCCAAAAAAAACCTTGATCTAAGGCTAACAAAAATGTAGTGCTATTATTAGCCTGTTACTAACTGTTACTGTAGAAGCATAAACCGTGAAAGAAAACCAGGAAGAATGCTAAAAATAAAACTCCTTGACAAAGGGAAGAATATGTCATATCGCATACACAAAATAAGTGACAGTGTCCTTGGTTTACAATAACAAAATATTTTTAAAAGCATGCCTCAGCATGGGCCACAATGTGATGATGCAGCCAGACAGGAAGGGCCTGGATCTTTCACTTTTTTTGCAGCCTGTCTGTGAGGGATGGGCTTCCTCTGTGGTGGGCTGCTTAATGTGTTTCCTGCAAATTCCAACTTTAGAACTGCTCTCTGATCGCATCACCTCTGGAATTTTACACTTCCCTCTGATTATAGTAATGTAACGAGGGGGAGGCAGCCTTCTGCACGTTCGCACGGCTATGGTCGTCTATCGTACCATAAAGCTTGTAGGTTTCAAAATCTAAATAACGACCAGAAAGCTTGTTCTCTTTGAGATCACGTGTGGGAAAGCCAATGAGATTGATCAATCTTCATTAAAATGAAAATAAAAAATGCTTAGTAGAATAAGGCACCCTATTTTGTTTTTGAATTCTGACTTTGTTTCTCAATCAAAAGGCAGCTTGAAACATCAATTTTTCTTCAGATCATTCGAACATGGAGTAATTAACAATTTCAATGAATTATCTTAATTTAAGCTGGGTTCTGACTCATAAATATTGCCGAATAAAAAATACTCAGCAGAGACTTCATATTACATGCCTTCTGATGACAGATATGCAAGCTTAACATGTACTGGATTGTCCATTTCCCCAAGGGGAAAAATGCAATGAAACGCATCAGTATCTGCAAAATGGTCTCAGCTGTCCAAAGTTGTCCATCAAAATGAGACGAACGACTGCTGTAGAAGGCATGCTGACAGAGAGCTATGGGCCCCAGAGGAGCTTGGGGCCCCAGGTAACGGAGGCCCTCAACTTGACCTGGACTGTCCCAGGAAAAACAAGTGAAATTTGTCTGACCCCGCATCTTGTGCCATGAAAGCAGAACATTGTCTTGGCCATATATAATATCATCGCCAGATGGAGCAGGGCATCCTCCCTCGTTTAGGCTGAAATGCATGAGGAAAGCCATTGAGAGGGGTCAGGGATAATCGCAGGAGATATGACCCAACGCACATAAAGTCCAAACACTCAAAAGACCAAATACAAAGAGGAAGTGCTCCCAACTGAAGGTATTGATTTGATTGGTATGTCTGCTTATCTATCTCTCACATCAGAGACAGCCTGTCAAACCTGATAAATGGCGCACGATTAAAAGAAAATATGTTTGCATTATTAAACAACCTTTTTTCCACTGGCAGGTCCTGGCCCTAAGCCATGCGTAGGAGGTATCTTAATATTTTCACAGTGCGTTCAGTGTACTCACCACACAACTGACGCTTCACCTGTTTGCAATATCACAGCTGGTTGATATCTCTATGAAAGGAAGTTATTAATTCAAATCCAGCTGTACCGGTTATTTAGACACCATGTAGAGTACACATTGCGGGCAATCTTAAGCCTTTTTGCATACAGGAGGAAGTTTACTTATGTTTTAACACACATTGCAGTTTGGAAAAGGGGGGCATTCTCAGGTGCATTTACCATTATGGTTTGCTTTGTGTGGATGTTAACTTTGCATAGGGAGCGGATGTACGGTACTTGCATAACAGAAGTGCTAACAAAGTGTCATCACCGAAAAAACCCCTTGAAAACGGTTTCTTTTTAAGTTCCTCTCTGTCCTGTGAACCTGACATAACCACTTTTCAAAGGCATGCCCATCGCTACTGTACAAAATGTGAGCATGAACTTAAATATTTCAAGAACATGGTTACATCAATCGCAGCCGCTTGTGAAGCTTAAATAATACTTCAGCAGGTGGCTTTGTGCAATTTAGTATCAGCCAACATGTAGCGAATTGCCCAAATTCAAAGAGTTGTTGTTCCAATGACCTTTGATATGCACTTATTGTACGTCACTTTGGATAAAAGTGTCTGCCAAATAAATGTAATGCAATGAAATGTAATAAGTTGTTAAACGGGCCTGACAAATCAAGATACTAACCACAGAACACATTTTACCTACTATTACTACTGTAACTTAATAGTTTGATGGCAGTAAGTCTATAAATTCAATATGTAAAACACCACATAATGAAGAAGCAAGCTAACGGTGCCCCCCCCCCCCCCCCCCCCCACCCTGTTCCAGCTGCTTTCAGTGGCTAGTCTGAGAGGACAATCAAGTGACAGTGCTTCCCGCGCGCGCGGCAGAAGTGAAACCTGCCGCTTCGGTTTTGGAAGAACGTATCACAGTTTATTACTTCTAATCCCACTGACTATAATTAATGGGGCTGTGTGTGCCCGTTAGGAGGTATCCCTTCATTATAGCCCGTGCATACATTATGGTCCCGAAAAACGATGCGTTTAATCACGGCGAGCATCCCGCCTGGCATGCATTCGCTCCCGCTGACCTATGGAAAGGGCCCGCTCGGCTCTCTGTGCAGATGCAGGCATCGATTGGGCCACATGCACCTCAGATGTCTCAAACAATACAGAACAGACAGATATTAATGAACAATGGCGATCTGTTGGTGGCTGGGCCCGCTCGCTCAATAAAGGGCTGTCAAAATGATTACGGCCCGGCTTGCAGCGGGACAATGCTCTGTGTCCACGTACGCATCTGTGACGAGGGTGGGAGCGTGGGGCGCCCCAAGTCCGGGCTTTGGTTTGGGGTGAGACCGAGAAGTGGGGCCAACGGAACTTTTTTTTTTTTTCTTCTTCTCTGGTCTCTAACCAGGCTTCTTGATAAAGGCCAGACAAAAGTCCAACAACCGAGTCTATGTCGAGACTTGAAAAAGAAAAGGAATAGAAAAAGGCTGTTGAGAAAAACAATACGTGGGGTGAGGTTTACAGCTTATGCAGGATAAAGGAGCTGAGGAATTTCATTGTTTGATACTCAATGGGTCGTCTCTTTGGGGGAGGGAATGAGCATTTGTACAACGTAGCTATATTCAAACAAGTATTTTACTATCTTTTATCGTTCATACTGTAGATGCTGACTTCTTTTTTCGCTTCTTGTGATGTAGTATGTCTCCACAATATCAAATTCTGCTTTTCTCTTTTCAAAGCACTGACAATAAAAAGCCTCAATGGGAGCGCATACAAAGTAAATATTCAGAAACGCTAAATAATTAAAGCCCCAACCCGTTCTCTCCATGCCCTAATAAAAATGAGCCTTGAGGCTACTATGCTTAATCATACATCCTTTCAGATGTTTGTTCTACTTTATGAATTTTATGGAAAGGTGTAAATATTGACTCGGGCTAGGACTACATCACAGCTTGATGTGGGCTCCAGTCATTTTCCTTGAGGGTAGAGAGTTCAATCTTCACCTGTTATAAACTGATCCTAAGAGAAGCTTCCTCAACCAGACTCCCAAAACTTTGGACTATAGGAAATTGGTGGTTGAAGCCACTCAAATTAATCCTTTCTTAAGTGAACATTGCAGCCACAATTCCAAAATGACTGATTCTGAGACAGATTTCTGACAAAACACTGATAATCCCAAAACGAATCCCAAAAAAAAAATTTATTAATCTGAAAGCAGCTATTCGTAAAAATGAAAGTAACAAATTCCTTTTAAAACGTGTGCCTTTTTTGTAAAGTTTAATTAAGGAGACACACACTTGTATAACTTCAAGACAGGTATTTTTGGCACTCAATGAAAGTGCTGTGAAGAAGAAACTGTTTCATGGCTGAATCCCAGCGAGCCTGGCACATCAAGCGCAGTAATAAAACAAATGCTCTCCAATAAAATCTCAACTGACATCCCTATTTAGCACCATGATTGCTCAGTACTACAAGGGTGCTGGTGTCCAGGCCAGGGGTCCAACACCATAGGCAGATGGACATCAGACTAATTGAATAACTACAAATAATGCAGGTTTGAAAGTCTCCACGTGTGGACATGCGAGTTGCGCGTGCCCCTTATTAACTCCGCGGAACCTTAGCATCGCGGCATCTGTTCCTGCAGGGACAGTGATTTTATGGATGCTTCCATGACAATATCTTGAGAAATTGGGTTTGATCCACTGCCCCCCACCCCCCCTCCCCCTCCAAATGCCTGCCTGTCCTCTGCGACCACGGGGGCGTTGGCCGGGGCCGACGTCCGCGGCACCTTGCCCCATCTCCCATCTGTTTCGCCCCACTGTGACATGCTCCACTTCCCACCTACTCTGCCAAAACCTCATCAGCATTTGTCCACACCGGCTTTGATTCCCATTGTTGGCCTTAACTGTACAGCAGGCAGACAATTGTTATGGCATAAAGAGGTCCTTGTAACCTTTATTTGAAGGTGGGGCTGGGATGGGGGCAGTGGGGGGTGCGTTTGTTTGTGTGCACCATGCTACTTCACCAGCTTGACTGGAGCATATGTACCCTGCTCTTGACATTTAGAAGGATGTCTTTGTTTTACTATTGTCTTGGCCTTCCACTAAAGCTGTTCTTACATAATAACCTCTTTAGTGAAGAGCCCAAAGGCTATGACTGGTGCTAACCACACTGTGAGAGCAAATGACAGCTATCTTGTGATTATTTTGCTTGTTGTTGACAGTAATGACCATCAGTGGTCAGACAACAGCAGGGTAGGTTCTCATTTTGGCTTCCATATGCCTAATAAAGTACAACAAATTGTCTTAAAAACCAGATGATTCCCAAAAGGAATCTCAGCATATATGTCTGTACAGTGGAAGGAGGAATTTCCAACAGATGCAAACCAAAATAGATCATTATTATTTGCAAAAGATATTAATTTAAATATAAAATGAATGCACCAAAAACTTAAGACAACCTGACTTCTCCAGACAGCCACTATTCAGTTAAAATGGTTAAAATGCTGCAACAGTGTGAAACATTGAGAAACTCACCACAAGACAAGATCAAACTGAAAAATGCGTTTGCATAAAAAGGGCATAAGACTCAGGAATGTACATGTAGGAGGCACGGCTAGACAGTGTAAAATCCACTGCAGGCAAATGTAGTGGTTATTATAACTTAAGCGAAGCTGAGCCTCTCAAATATGAAGACTGGGTGGGGAGGGTCGTGTTTTTGTGTGTGCTGCTACAGTGCCCCTTTAGTGTCGAGACAATTTGGCTTAACCGCACCCTACTCTACCCTTGCTGGGTCTAGTTTACTAGATTGGTCTATTTTTCTATTGCAATACCAGGCTTTAAGAAACCACATCACACTGCTAAGCTTAACAAAAGAAAATGTACAAAAACATTTTTATTCTTGCTTTGGGTACTTTTTAAGCGTCCATCCATCCATCCATTATCTATACCTGCTTATCCTGGGCAGGGTCGCGGGGGTGGCTGGAGCCTATCCCAGCGTGCATTGGGCGAGAGGCAGCATTACACCCTGGACAGGCCGCCAATCTGTCGCAGGGCACACACAACATTAACTCACACACTCATACCTATTGGCAATTTAGAGTCTCCAATTAGCCCGTCTTTGAACAGTGGGAGGAAACTGGAGTAGCCAGAGGAAATCCACGGAAACACGGGGAGAATATGCAAACTCCACACAGAAAGGCCCAAGATAAGATTCAAACCCACAAACTTCTTCGCGACAGTGCTACCCAATGATAAGTTTAGGTATAAATATTACACACCTACAGTGCTGAAGTAGATTTAAACTTACAGATTCAGAGCCAGCTACACATCACATTAACCAAACCAGTACATGATAGGTCACAGGGACAAAATTTTATGGTTGCTACTTTGCTCTATAAAGTCTCAGAGGGAAGCTAAGCTGTATTAGTAAACCTAGTCTGGGTGTTACAGTAGACAAAATATGAAATAATGCCCTTTGGTTGGCCCCGTAGTCTGTGCTATCAAAACAGCCTAATCGGTGACAAAGAACCTGCAAGGATGGCCTTAATGGACAAGCTGCCCTGTCATTCTTCTCTATATTGTTTGACTGTGTTGAAGCTTCACAAATGCATTTTTGGACTATAAAATTGCAAATGGACACTGAATTTGTGACCATTCTGACTTGGAGCAACTCCAAGAAACACCCTGAAATGCTAAAGCATACAATCTGAAAGTGAATGTTGATGTACAGGAAGAACATCGCATTTTTTTAAATTTGCCTGTGGCTCAAAGTCAGAGGGTTTGGGCCTACATATGCAGACAAGGATGTTGACCAAAGTGAGCATCACAGAATAGTAATAAATAGTTGGGGGTGGATGGGGAGATGGGTGGGTGAAGTACAGTAAAGTAATAAATAAATAAGAGGAAATGCTACTCTCACAAATCAATATTTAAAAGCATATTTATGAAAGTCATTTGGCAAATTAAATAATGTTCACACACAAACATGCACACTTTCTGTCCAAAAATCCGTCAAACTACAAAAGAGCCATTATCTTTCGTAGGTTTATAAGCTTACAGCACTTCACTCCAATGGGCCTTTTTTCTCAACAGTCAAGGAAAGGTTCACAAGAGTGAACAGCCAGCCTTCTGCTGATACCTTGAAAGGACATGGACCTGACGAGGCCAAAGCAAGGAAACACCCTGAAATGCTAAAGCATACAATCTGAAAGTGAATGTTGATGTACAGGAAGAACATCGCATTTTTTCCTCCAAAAGTCACAAATATGTTCACAAATAATGCAAAAGCAAGAATGTTTGTCTTTATATTTAAATCCATATCTAGGCTGGCCAACTCAAGGGCCGAGATAGTGGCCATCTTTCACGCAGAATCAATAGCTCCCATCTCTGATGTAGAGACCTGTTTTGCAAACTTCAGTGGTGGCTGCACCACCCTATCGTACGCGGGTCGAGGGCCAGACGAGTTCATTGAGCTTCGGAGATGTATTTCCATATGAAACGAATCCCGCTTGTTTATTGTTTTAGCTGCTCTGCTCTGGGCTGCATCGGACGCACGTGGACACAGAAAAACAGCGACGGGGGGCCATCCCTAACAATCCCTCGCGTCTCCTCCGAGACGTGCAGGGGCCGGCTGATGACGAAACGTAACAAAGGCAGTTGATGTATAACCACCCCCCCATCCCCCCCACCCCCTTCCCCTGTTCTTTTCCTTCGGCCCAAACTTCATTTTCTGTACAGCTGTGGTAGATGAGGCGGGTAAGAAGCGGCTGATGAATGCCTCATATAGGAAGGAAATTGAGGTCGTAACACAGCGGAATAATGGACTCTATTGAGGGCCCCTTTAACAGGCTGCTGCCTCAGACTGAGCACGCACCAGAACCGGGAGGTAGAGCCAGAGACCCCCACTGCTGTCTGTCATATCTACTGGAAAGCAAACTTGTCAAGAGTGCAGGTCAAGGAAGGGTACGGGGAGTGGGGGGGGGGGCAGGGGGGGGGGAATAGGAGGAGGGAGGGAGAGAGGGGTTGTTCCTCATCAGAAGCCACAGATACAGCTTCTCTTAATTTAACTTTTTTTTTTTTTTTTTGGTTGTCTCCTCATGTCTGTCCAATTGTATAGAAGGTCCTTGCTCAGGCTGGGGGCACAATGGGAGTGCAATATGGTAAACCAGTTAGATACCCTAGAGGGAGAGACCGCCCTCGCAGACAGTGAGTCGGGCTGCTTGTGGGAAAAAGAGGCTTGTTAACTGAGATTCCCAAATGAGAGCAAAAAGGTACATATTAAAAGCACAATTTGAACAATACCAGGCCCAATAAGAGTCTTGTGGTCAAATTGGGGACCAACTGATGCCCACTTACTGTACATGCACCATTTACAGATACAGTTAGGAGCGTATTGTATGAGTACAATCACTAAAAATCACCAGATGGTTGCAATTCATTAGAACATAATTAATTTCTGCACAGCACAAACATGAAAAAGTTGAGATAACAAAGAGAGAAAAAAATGGCATGTCTGAGGTTCACAGTGCCTTTCCAAATTTGAAGGGCAATAAACAGAGGCCAAGGTATGGGTTCACATAGCACGCAATAAAAGTGACTGCTTATGAATTATTTGAAAATCACTCTCAAATAATTGAATTTAACTAACAAATTGCAGCGCGGTTCCCCCAGGTTACGAACACAAATTGCGGGAGAGTGGAGAAATTTCTACCTGGTGACAGGGGATACAGTTAGTGCACGCTTCGCAACCAAGTGAACAATGTGTAGATCAATTTGACAGGTTTGTGCTTCAAGGTAAGTCTTTGATGTTGAAACAGACTTATGGCTTCCAAATAGTCGCAAGTGCAGATCATCTTGGCAAATGTGCTTAGGTGTATAAAATCAAAGCCACATTCTTTTCTGAAGTCTCAATAGATTAGTTAGTTGCTCTGTTTTAAATAATCAAATTACTGTACACGGCTACAGAATTTTTCGACTAAGGTATGACAAGGCAAACAGTGTAAATAAATGAAAAGTATTCAATTGACTATACTGTGCTATGATTTCAGGAGAATGATAGGTATTTCAGTATTGCAAGAATTTGTTTTAACAGGAAATCTGTAAAGCTGGTGCAGTTAAATTTGCCTGTGGCTCAAAGTCAGAGGGTTTGGGCCTACATATGCAGACAAGGATGTTGACCAAAGTGAGCATCACAGAATAGTAATAAATAGTTGGGGGTGGATGGGGAGATGGGTGGGTGAAGTACAGTAAAGTAATAAATAAATAAGAGGAAATGCTACTCTCACAAATCAATATTTAAAAGCATATTTATGAAAGTCATTTGGCAAATTAAATAATGTTCACACACAAACATGCACACTTTCTGTCCAAAAATCCGTCAAACTACAAAAGAGCCATTATCTTTCGTAGGTTTATAAGCTTACAGCACTTCACTCCAATGGGCCTTTTTTCTCAACAGTCAAGGAAAGGTTCACAAGAGTGAACAGCCAGCCTTCTGCTGATACCTTGAAAGGACATGGACCTGACGAGGCCAAAGCGCCTTTTTATGGTGCAAATCAGGAGCTCTGCAATAGTTGTTCCCCTACTGAACTGTATAAATGGTTATATTGTTCCACCCTGTGTAAAAAGCAATAAGTGGACAAAGCAGAGCGTAACACTCTTGTGCTTTTAACACTCTGTAAAACAAAAAGACAATTATGACAACAGTGGCTAAAAGTCATTGTGTATGTTTCCTCCCCACACATCAGGCATCACTCCCAGCCTTTTCCCACAGCTCTTCTGAAACAGCATCAGGCTGAAATCCAGCAGACCCAGTGGACTCTGGAAACGGGCGCTAACTGGCGCTAACAGCACTCCACTGGCCCGTCACTGGGACCCTGAGCGACCAAGGGCAGTTTCCAATGGCAAGGTGCAGCAAGCGGGGTTCAAAAAGGGGTTAAGTCCAACTCCACGATGCCCCTGTCCAGCCAGACGCCCACGTTGACCCCTTCTGTCTGCCATCGCACGTCTGCACCGTTACTGCCCCCCATCCTCCCCCAAAAAAAAAAAAAAAGAAAAAAACTCAGTGATGGGACTCGTCAGGGCAGTCATTGTCTGCGACCATTTGCTGAGAGACAAAAGAAACACCTGCCAGATACACTGTCCCCCCGCACTACCGAACCCCCCCCCCACTCCCCCAACACACTCCACGATAAATTTAGCCACAGCTCCTGCTTTGCCATGCCACGCGCCGGCCACAAGGCACCCGTTGTTAATTCCCCACCCCCCCTCCCCCCCCCTCGCCCCCACCCACCCCCAAATCGCACAGAGAGAGACTCATTCCCCCGGGGTTCACCGCACACCCTGGGTCATACTGGCAGGACGTCGAGGCACACGGTTTTACATCTGCTCCGCTTTGTGCACGGCAAAAGAGTCCCCCGAGCCCCTGTCTCATCGCCCTCCTCCACCCACGCGCATACGTCCATTCACCGCCCTCCCCGTCCCGTTCTGGTAACAAGCATGGAGGACAGTAACAAACTGTGCCCGTTCTCCGCGGGGTCACTCTCTGGCAGTACGCGGCTACGTAGCCACAATCTGCCAACGAGGGCTCGCAAGAGTGTTCATTATTTCGCCCGGGACAGAGGGGTCACACTTCTTTTTCATTTTGAGGGGAGCGTACAGGTGTCATTTTCTGTAGCCCGTGCCAAGTCTGACAGCATGCGGAAAGAGACAGATGGAGCAGTGTTTGACATAAGCGCATAACTGACAGCTGTGCTGTGTTTGCCTCTGAAAGCACTTCTGTTAGATACACTACTGAAATGTATTCCTTTTCACTTTTTTTTCAATCTAAATTTAATCAGAACGCGCTGACAGATTATTTCCCTTCGAGCCCGGTAAATTTGCTCTAGCGAGGCTAGTCGCCGCCCGGCTAAAATAATTCAGTTTCTCGCACAACGAGCTTTTCATACAGCACTATTATTAACAACAATGACTACTTCTGTAAACGGCAGTTAATCCGGTGGATTTCCTCCGTACACGTGTGCACATAAATCAGCCGCCGTTCGGTATCTGCAGAGAATTGTAAAAGGATCACAATTATTCTAGAGGATCAGAAACTCGTACGTTTACGACCTGCTTTTAACAGGCCGAAGCCATACCCCGCATTTCTAAAATACCGCGATCGGCCCCTTTTCGGAGTGCTCGGGCGTTCCGCCTTAATCAGATTGGAGGCGCGCTGCGCGACGAGGGCGATTCCCGCCATCGGGGAAATCTCGCTCTGCGCGCCGAGCAGCTGCCTGGGCCCCGAGCAACGAGCGAAAGAGAGGATCCGGGGGTGTCACGCTCACAGTAACTGCGCGTTTGAATTCCTGATAACACACCGAGGCCTGGCTCTTCAGACGCTCCTCTTCTGCCCCTTTTCCACCAAAGCATTTCGAGGGCCGGTTCGGAGACGGTGCCTAATCGCGAACCAGTTCTTCCGTTTTCGACAGCAAAAGAACCTCGGTTTAATTTGTAAAACGGCGAATTATTTTTACGAATTATGCAGCGTTGGGGAAAATGTGGCATTTTGACGTTGTATTGAATTCCGAAAATTCCAAATAGCGAAAAACTGGAGGGACTAAATAAGGCTGTAATAATATAACTAAATGTATATGTATGAAGTTGGTTTTTTACATTTAGACAGTTTATTATCTGTATATTTACAGGACATACATTTTAATAGGTAATGATGTTGCTGGGAAAGCGGAGACATATACAGACGTATACAGTGACGTAATGACGTGGCTCTCTAACCCGTGGAAAAGCAAACCGGTTCTTAGAAGGTTCGCAAGTTGAACCAACTGCGAACCTGCACTAGCACCAGCCCAGAACCAGAACTAGGTTCGCGTTCTTTACTCCGAGCCTGGTCTTTCAGTTCCCTTAGACTGGTGTTTAAAGCCCAAACTGGGTCCGGTGGGAAACTTCACAAACTCTAAATCGGAGCCAAACCCTCATAACGCAAGAAAAGGGCAGGCGCTGAGACTGTGCTCGAGCCGCAGGGAAGAACTCGGCTTGTTCTTGTATTCACATGCGCCGTCACGACGTCGGCATGGACTACGCTCCGGTCTAAGCCTGTAGCTATTTGGTTGCCAGGGAAATCATTGAGCAATTTAACACGATGACCAACGCTGTAAGAATCCACAAAATGCCTGCTCCCCATTGTGGAGCAACTTGTTTCGTACACATACTGTACATTTAATGCAGAGCCCTAGTCTTTGTCATTTAGTTTACAACAGAATAACTTTTTAAAAAACGCCATGTTGTTGAGCATGTACTTGTCATATAGATATATATTCAATAAAAAAGTATTTCATTCAGCAACAATCAGCTAACATGAGGGATTTTATGGTGCATTCTTGAGCAGAGAGCAAAAAGTAAAATTGCACTAAATAGCCAAGTGAAAGTATAGCAGTATAATTATAACCCTGAATCACCACAGAGCAAACAGGTACCAGGTAGCACGTTATGAAACACAGAACACTGACTGGCTGAACGGGCTGAGGGATACACTGTGAAAGCCCAGAGCACTGGTGGTCAAAGTGCTCTTTCTGTCACACGTGCCTCAAGCCCCTGGTCAGTGTGACGGTTGAGTGCAGGACAGCGGACGTGCGGTGACCCAGCTGATAACGGGCAGCCACACAGAGGCAGCTTGGCGGCTCGGGGGGTGGGGGGTGGGAGTGGGGGAGCGGGGTCACTGTGCTCCATGTATACCAAAAACAGACAAGACACCCACTCCCACCCACAAAACAGACGGCTGCCAGTTTGAGTTCGCTGTTGGGAGCAGAGCCATCTCTTCGGAGCGCGTATTTGTTTTGGAAGGCACGCTAAACACAATCATACACAGCAGCTTTGATGAGGCCTCCAACGTGCTTGGCAATTGTGAGCTAAAAAAAGGTTGATGTACTCCAAAGAAAGCTAACATAAAGCCTCCTGCTATCAAAACAGAAATCCCCCCCCCCCAAAAATAAATAAAAATAAAATAAAAATATATATATGATATGTGTGTGTATGTGCGTGTGTGCACGCATGTGTGCTGTATGTGTATTTTAGGGAGATTTGTAAGCTGATGTCTGATTAGCTTTGTCTAAGTGTTGTGTGTTGTGGAGGCATGCTGTAACACAATGAGGTATGTGTGCTAATATGCACCATTTCAGTGGTATGTGTGACCCAGAGTTTCACTCTGTCACATGAGTGAAAGTTACAAACATCAGCAAATAAATTCAGTTCCTGTGAGATAAAACATTAGTGCTCTTTTCTGGTCCTTTCTTTAAAGTTTGACTTTAGGAGCCTCTGTTTTTCTTGAAATCGTACAATTGCTGGAAATGACATTGCTAAGGTCACTGTGATAGTAATAAAGGGCAAGCCAAAAACTTAAACTGAAATAAAATTTAAATAATTAACAGGGAGAAAGGAAGCATGAGAGACAAGCCTGAGGCAGCTGCAGAGGGGAGTATTCATTTGTGAACTAGCGCCATCCAATGGCAGCAAGGATATTCCTTCCACCAACCCTTGAGCATTCCCAAAAACTATTTTGTACTCAGGGAAATAGTTATTGCAAATAATAAACGTTTAACATAAAATCAAGTGTTCACAAAATCAAACATTATAAAAGGTAGTTTGTGCATAAATTATTTGGTAATGGATGAGCCATGTTTTTTTTTTACTTCTTCAAAGGAAAGTATTATAAAGCAAGACTTCATGATCAATTAAGCTTGTTCTTCATGTATTGCATATTTCTTGTTCATGTCATGCATATTTCAGGTAGTGCATACTTCTCCATATAATAGCGTCTTAAAGTGGTTTCGGTTCTAAGGTTACACAATTAGTATACGCTATTCCAATATGAAAAAGTAATGAGTGCTATAGTAGGGGACCCATACACGCTTTTAAGAGAAAGCCTCTGCTTATGTAAACCTCCATGCTTTCTTTTCTAGCACTTGAATGCAGGACAATACTGTAACGCTACAAAACCAATGACAACCACCCTGTGAAAGGAGAAAAAAACATAGGGCAAGCACTGCATGGTTAAAACACAGCTAACAGAAAGAAGCCTAAACAATTGAGTTACCCTAATCCAAGTGGACAGGCAATCAGTATACGAAAGCCGACGCACAATGCACCGCCATTACTTATTCACAAAATGCAAGCATCTAAATGTATATGCAAAAAATACAGGCTTTAAACCCCTAAATAGGCTGGGATAGACTCAGAGGTCTATTTGCACAAGTATGTGATCTGCACCCACCCTCCTACAGCCGATCATAGCGCTGTCCTGTGTACTTGTTGAATGGGTGAGAATTAGGCAAAATAGACAGTCCAGACAGATACACTGGTTCAGAGCCTTTGATACTTTGAAAGGTCAGTGCTAAGAAGGGAAAGTAGTGCCTATATTTACTATAGCCTTGCAATGTGACAATTGGCTTTTGTTCTGCACTGAAAAGGAGAAGTGCTTCTCTTTCAGTAGTGGAGGAATCACAGAGGAAGGGAAGAAAAATGTTATTACTGGTTAAATAACCTCTTATAGCTGCCTCGGACAAAAGAGCTGTAACCTCCACCTGTATGTCGTTTTCCCTTTAATTATGGGTTTGATGCTTCTGTGAGGGAAAGTCCGAAAGACATTCAGGTAATTGCACCTCACAATTGGCATGCAGATTTGATACTTGCCATGCCTGTATTACATAACTAAATGGAAGTGGCAGTTAAATTCAAAACGACGGCCTCAAGCACTTCATTTGCGGGGCCCCCTGAATACCATATTTCACAAGGAGTGGGTGGAGGTGGTGCGATCCCTGCTCATGGTTCCTCAATGTGAAATTCAATTACATTCCGTTTTCTCTTTCATTCCAAAAGACGTTATATTGACAGGAATAACTGGACTCTTAGTCATCTTTCAATAATGGCCGCCGGTGTCAGAAGGAAGTCCACTTAATACATTTTCATGGCAAATTGAATTTCTCCTGTGGAGAACAACAGGCCCAGTGTACAGGGGACATGCTGTCTGACCCCTGCCGGTGCGAGAACATGCTGTGGATGGCTGCAGAACCGCAATGGTGGCGGCTTTTGCGTGTGAGCCTCCATTTTGCAACTGCAGTGAGGCTGTTGCTGGGCGGAAATATGACAGAAGAGAGTGGGAGAGGCAGACAAACAATGGGTCCAAAATATGCTTGCTTTAAAGAACTCTGTAAAAACAGACAGTTATCTAATCACTGATGGCAAGATGCCTGAAATATGACTCCTTCAAAAATGATATTGATAAAGATACTAATTCATTAATGGCTTTTAGTGTGTCTTTGTAGTGTTAATGTTTTACAGAAGATCAGCACATTGCCTTAACTAATGCCATACCTGAACTTCCCTGTGTCTGCATTGTGCCTTAAAAATATGCATTTTGATATCACTGTCCTTTTCTATTCCTGTAGCAAACAGAATAAGATCTTCAGATAGTGCGGTAAGGGGAAGGTTGTTAGCATGAATATAGCAGTTGCTCCTTGGCAGGGGTGGAGTAACTCCAAGAAACAAATAAAACAATAAAAATAAACACTCCACTTTGTCATTGTGCACTGATCTGGGGTGACCTCAAAGGCGGCAGAGGTGCTATTAAAAGAACAAGTGGAGGAAGGAAGAAGGCATGGTTGGGGGGTTGGTGAGGCAGTCCTAATGGCTTCCTCCGAGCCTCTCTCTGGATCTCAGTGGCTAGCCTCCCTCGGTTTACGCTCCTCCTTGTCCTGATGCTAATCCAAAACAGCAGGCCGCAGGGTCCAGTTTCGTTTCCACACCGACACCTCTCGCCCAGGGTTCTTTAATGCAAGCGCTCACAGAGCTGTCTGGGGGGTGTCTCTTCAAGTCTTTGGTGTTCAACAACTCTGTAAATCTAATGTTGATCATCAAATGCATGACCCAAAAATTGTATGTTAATAGTTCAGAGGAATCTCATTTCTCTCTGAGTTTTCAGTCCTTGAATTTGCTCCTCCTCCTCCTTCTCCAGCCATGCGACACATCCACAGTCAGAGAATCATTTGGTGTTCTTAACACAGTTCAGCTGCATGGTTTTACAGCACATGAATGCTGGGAATCCTCGAAACAGGGTACCCCACCTCCAGTTACTCTAGTCCTATCAAACTGTAAAGGCGAGTCTGTTTGCAGTTTAATTTTTAACACTGTATATGACTGTAAGGCCAGCATTTGATAATGTGACCATGAAATGTATTACTATTTCTATTAAGCATTTTCCATTGTGGTCTACTCGTTTTCACACAGTAGCTCATACATATTAAAATTCAGATCTGCTATGCCTCTTGGCACATTCTTTGAGTGCTTTTTAACATTGTAGGAATTTCATTACTGTTTTGTGTGGCTGGGTAGCTGTTCATTACTGCCCACTAACAAGTGATAAACTTTTCAGAGCTACCTAAAGATTTACACAAGCTTGTTAGTTTGCAGGTCAGAGTTTGTCTCTTTACTGAAGGCTGTACAAAAGTGCATGAAACTCTTTTGTAACTCTAGTAAATGGACTGAAACTCGCAGGTGCAGCCACGTGGAAGTGATTTGGAGAGCCAAACCCCTGAGCAAAAGCACTAACCTTTAAGCAAACTGACAACTGGAGCAGGAAGTGGTTCAGGTAAAATAAACACTTCTTCCCTACTTCAGCATGGGTCTCCTGCATAAAAGGGAACTTCTTTATATCCCCAGGAAAGGAATCCTCATTCATAAAAATATACGGCTAGAACAGAGAGGTTCCCTCTCGTGCCTTTCCCACATGATCTCGGTTATGAACAAGCAAACACTGAAACCCGATCTCTTCCCGAGTCCCAGCGCCGCTATAAAAGCTAACATCGTTTCCTACCAGTGAAAAAATAAAGACCAGTCGCAGTGAAAGGGAGAGGGGCACGGCGTACCCGCAGACACTGCCCTAATTGCATTCATGGTTCTCGTCACCGAACGACCGGGCATTTCTGCGACAGTCGCTCCCGCACACCCGCCGCTTTTGTTTCAACCACTTTTGTGCGCTGACCTCGCGCGGCCCGACTTCCATAATAAAACAGGGCCGCGCCGGCCTCGCAGGCCGCTGCTTTGACAATCTGCTGAAAGCTGCAGGTCCTGTGTGTCAGGAAAACAAAAGGCCCACATGTCGGCAGAGCAATCGAGGTCTGGAAATCAGCATTCATGGTTAACTTGGAAAAAAAAGGAAACTAGCGTGCGTGTGCGTGTCTGCGTATGCCTGTAAGTGTGCGTGTGTGTGAGGGTGACATACACTACCCTGAATTTCCCAGGAACCTGAAGTCACAGAAACACAAACACCCACACCCCCACACCCCCCTCCTTTCTGTGTTCCGGTTCCTAAGCAGGAATGCCAAACACTTCCCTGTTCTGTGTCACTGATACCTATTGCCCGATGGGGTCAGTGCTACAGTCACAGCATTAGGCCTTGGACTACCTGGGATTAGTGGTTTCTTCCTTTCTCTTTTATACTTCATTAACATTTAACAGCCTGACACTGGAATGACTTGGCCGGGGTTGCACATTGTTTCGGTTTGACTCACTGATCTGTGGGTGGAGGTGGAGTCCAGCACAGGGAAAATACACTGGAACACAGGTGCTGAGCTTTACAAATCATAGCAGCTTATAACAGCTGGGACTGTAATTGAGGGTAAACTTTAAAGAAAGAATATCGTTACAGGGGAGACATGATGCCAGACAATGTCTGTCAGATAAAGGAGAGTAAGTGCGAATTTGAAAAAGAATAGCCTCCACTAATTTTGGACCTAAATCCCCAGCATTTAGAATGTATTTGCTGTCATCTGATAATATATTAATTACATTTATAATAATGCCTTTTTGCTACAGTAAATCTGTAAATCATCATGTTTTCTGTAGCATACAAATCCCAAACAAAATCAGAGAGCCAGTGAACAATATGGATTCTCCCTTTAACCACATTCTGCTGGATTTTTCTGTCATGCCAATATACAAGCTCTGTGTGGGGCTCACGTAGCTATACATGACAGAAACAGGGCACAAGCACACACAACTATTTATTTCAGACCATGAAAATAAAGTATTCCCCCACATACAGAAAGCATGTGAGATAGAAATGGACATTTGAGACAGAGCTAGACCAATCCTATGATCACAACCACGGGCACCACGAGCACCCCAACATCACTGCAGAAGCATCGCAAGAAAGATGCGCATAAGTTAGCCTCTCATGTCCTGCCGTGTCTCCAGCAGCCTAACGCAGCCCAGAGACGGTGTGAAGGGATGACCCGAGCCACGGCGGAGCCTACAGTGCATTCCCCCACACAGCGATACATCATTCGTCCCATTAAAGGCTAAAAGCCGTGCCCACCCCAGCCCACCCAACCCCACCCCACCCCACCCCACCCCCAGCGTCTCACAGACACCTCCCAGAGCCCCCTCCGGAGAATCACCCCCCTGATACCAGCTCTTTGATTTGACACAGGGTCATTCGCGGCCGCAGAAGTGGCTCTTTGAAGCCTTGATAGGCCGAGTATTCGGGCACTCGCCGGCTGATTGGGACGAGGTGACACGGGCAGAAGACGCTGAGGTGGTGGCTCTGCTGCGCTGGCTCTTTAGCCATGTGGCTCTCTCTATATCACCACATTTCAGAGGTGTGACATTATTCAGAGGCCTAGAGGGAGACGGCATGCCTGAGGCATGCTGGCTGCATCTAAGCAAGGGTAAACTGAAAGAGACCCCTTGCGGGGGGGGGTCACTTCATGAAAATAATAATTAATAATTTCAAATATGAAAGTTATAATCATAATAATACGATGGACAAGGGACCTGTCCAGGGTGTATTCCTGGCTCTCGCCCATTGCACACTGGGATAGGCTCCAGCGCCCCCCACCACCCTGACCAGGATAAGCGGGTACAGATAATAATAATAATAATAATAATAATAAACCATAATAGCAGTGTCAGGATACAGTATGAGTGAAATACAGTATACAGGATACAGTATGAGCACTTTTTGAAAAAAACAAAAAAACAATTGAAATTAATTGGCTTTTAAGAAAACCTGAATGCTGTAACAGCCTGACCAACAGAACAACCTCATCATCACTCGCCCTTTCAACATAGATCAGTGGAGAATTTAACATTCCAAAGCTTTCCCTGACTAAGAGTAAGAGTGGAGGGAGGGGCCCAGACTACAGGTCATTTCTTGTAACTGATTGTACTGGTGGTCCCATTAGGGGCTGTAAGTTTTATTGGTGTTTTTAAAGGCCTTGGTATCCTGCTTGACCTGGAGCTTAACCCTTGGCTGGAGACAGTCATACCATCACGGTGGCTTCCTTTAAGCACGGCTGGATACAGACTCATTACAGTGAGGAATCTACCCATCGCTACCCTCCCCCTCAGGCGTCTCAGAGCATCTGTTCCGCAAATCTTGGGCTGGCATTAAACATGGGGAACTTTTTTTTACGGGCAAACGAGGTGACAAAACATGGTTTCAAGCTGAGGTTCAAGGAGTCGGAGGCAATGAGGAGCATGCGGGAGAGATCGGTCAGCTGCTCTAGAGATGATGGCCATGTCCATTGAAGCACTTAGGCGAGTCTTACATAAAAATTTTTAAACATTATAAATTCACATGTTCTTATGCAGCGATAGATGAAAGATTTGGTTTTCATAGATGAAATACAGATCACAAATTAAGATGGGACATACCAAATTAAAATTTTTTTAGTGGAGTTCCTCTGGAAAGCAATTGATTCTATTAATCAGTTGCGCACAATTTAACAACCATAGCTTTTATCGCTGCAGATATCTTAAAAATGGGCCATATATTAAGCAGTATTCAGTCAATAATGGGCAGTTTATCAATTTATGGATAAGTGTGTAGCACGATCAGATAACTAAACATTTGAAGCTCAGGGAATATCCTGAAATTAGAACCAACACATCATGACAAGTTCAAGGAAATGATACACTATAGAACAGGGATAGGTGATTCAAGTCCTGAAGTGCCAGAGTTGTTCCTGGTTTTTGCTCCATCCAAACCTATAACTGCATAAGTGGAATAATTAGAAGGCTTAATGAACGCATGTGACCATGTGCTAGAGGTATACTGCTGCTTCATCATTCAGCCTCTGGATATTCTTCTCTGACTCCAAATAATCAATCAAACGCTTGAGATAAACCCCTGCTGTAGAATCAATAATGAGCTCCCAGGAATGAGGTTGTTATCACCAAAAAAAAACTAAAAAAAACAGCTGTCCTGGGTGACATGAGCAATGCAGAGGATAAACACCCATTATGGCATGAATTTCCGGCTTTGAATGGGTTGCTGATACACATGTAGCCGTAACACTGGAATTGAGTGACATTGGTGCCCCTAATGTCATGTAATGGCAAGTTTCCATTTACATTTTCAATCGAGTCTAAAAGAACCATCGTGAAACTTTTGCCCTGCTTCCCGTAATCCAAAGACTGGGTAAGGAAGGCAACCTCTTGTCACAGGTTATTAGAAAGTCACCTCATTTTTAGTTTTCAATTTTAGGCCATGTCGATCCACAATAATTCATATCTTCAACTTTCATTGAGCAGCAATGTGTCAATGAGGCCAGTTAACCTTTTGACTCTGACCTGGTCAAAAGCTAGGGTCATGAACAGGTTTTGCCAATGAAGAAAAAGTGGTCAGGAAGAGATATATTGTCTGAGGTTTTTAGATTTCTCAATATTCTGGGAAATACAGATAGCAGCAACTTCAGCAGTTATATCACACATGGAAAAAAAAAACAAATTCAGTTCATTTTATGCATTCAATTTTGTTCTTTCCAGAAACGTACATGAATCATAACCACGCAATAAATTCCATTACTATGTATGTCTCAATAGCTACGCAAACAGAACATTTATTGAAGATGCCTTTCGCATGCATATCTAACAAGTATGTGAGACTAGGTGGCTAAAATTCCCGTAGAAAGACAAAGCCTCCTGCTTACGTGTCTATAGTGCATTAATCACCCATTCAAATTCATGCCAGAAATCACACACCAATCAAGCCGTTTTATCCAGGCCAGTTAATTTTACAAGGTTGGAAGCTGTTCCTTTATTTGGCGTGGGGGGTGGGAAAGAGTCTGCACCCCTAGAGTTTTGTAGGATGCCTGGAATACAGCTTAAGCCACACAGCAAGCAGTCTCTCCCTGGGACATCACCCTTATCTACGACCAGTTGTAAGGGCCATTAGTGTTGAAGGGCCTCATAATCGTCACCTGTCTTTCAAAGACACACAACATTCATTAAGGCCCCCCCTTTCTCTGTTCGAGGTTTCAAGCTTTTAATGTGGCATCTGCCCCCATCACATTCCTTGACCTCTTCACCTAGCCTGCTAGCTCGAGACAGTATCAGTATCCAGGTCTATGCGTAGCCAAGCACGTCTCAAATGTAAACGTGCAGGAAGTGTGACATAGCTGCCCAATGCTTTACACGTAAAAACTGGTTTTCAGAGAGAAAAGAGGAAGTATAAATAAGGAAGGAAAAAACTCCTTGTCAGGAACAGATTACATAAAGAGTTAAATCCAAGGTACATCCGTTAACACTGAGCACTTTGGAGCAACTTGGAGCACAGCTGTATTTAACCAATGCCAAATCAGTGGCTGATTATTCACATATGAAATTTGGTCATTAATACGTTACTTAAACATCACATTATGAATTATATTTGTATACGTGTATGAAATACAGAAATGAAAAGTGATGCGTATTTTTTGCACATTCCATTAGTGGAATCGAAGCATGTAAAATGCCTCCAACTTTAAACCTAAACATGGCCTTCAATGTAGTATCCTGGTTATAAGACAATTCAACAAGAGACAATGTGCCATTTGTTATCACACGGGGTTGCCATATGTGGCTCTGCTTATTGCACTGATCTGTTTGCATTCATTTCTCTTTCATGCTCCTTAATGGATAGGAATACCATCATCTGTGCTCTCACTATTCTCATAGTAACCTCTTTGTGAAAGCTATTTTGACAGCCATGATGAATGAGGCCGGTCTCCAATGGCATGAGGACGTTGGCCAGGCCTAAAGACCACCACCCCCGGTCCCTCACCTTAGTCTGTGGAGATGCAGAACTCTGTAAACAGGATGAGTGACACTCGGCTGACAGCTGCACTCCATCACGTCCACACGCCTCTGGAATTCCAAACACCAGGGAGGAGGGAGGAGACCTCGGTCGGAGACTTCAGTCAGACCCTACACGGCATCCGGCACAGTTGGCCCACTGTGGGAAAAGGTTAAGGTTTAGGCTGCCACATCCATTGCAAGGACAGCAACTTGATGGGTACTGGTATAGTCTATAACAGGGGCTTTCATACTCAAACCTGGACCCACTATGCATGCTACCATAATTGTGACCTCTGAAGAGTAATGAGCTGTTAATGATTCTTAATTAAACACTTAATGACCACTGACAGATGATTTACACTTAAGATCACAATATTTCAGAAACAGTAGCATATGCTATGAAGAATAAATATCCCCCATTCACATCTCAGGAATTTAAACCTGTTATGGTGTCTTCGTACACCTGGGCTTAAATAATTATGATTATAATGGACACATACAAGTTAATGAATAGTTGAAAATAATAGCCCGATTAACTGTAAAACAGTGGCATAACGAATAGGTTTGCTTGTTACATCACAGCTCCTACACTAGACCATGGCTGGTACACTTGACTTGTGTGATCACAAAACAACATCCTTAATGGGATATATAATTTATTTAAAAAGGTAAAGCCGGATATACTGTATGAATGTGTCAGACCCAGTGCAACATAAGTGGAATCATGTGTACATGTTTGAACAATCCTAAAACATTTCTTCCTTGAGGAACTGACTTATCAGGATGGGTTAACATTTTCTGAGGGGTCACAGGCACAAATCAAGGCCTAGTCTGTGCACACATCGATCACCTGTCATGTCACGTCTAAACAGAGCACAAAGTGCCAGTGGCTGTTGGCTAAGAGGAAGTTCCTGCACTCTGAGAGACAGAAGGTGGGAAAAACAATGACCTCCGGTGGGGGGGAGGGGGTAATTAATGGGCCTTCCCTTGCTGCCCCAGCTTGTGTTTATAAACAAATGGATATCTTGGCCTCCAGTTCTTACAACCCAGATGAAACGTGTCCATTTATTTTTTCAATCCTCTGTGCCAACACCTCTCCCCTCCTTCCCTATTTGTGATGCTGGGGTATTTTGCCCCCTGGGGGTACTTAGGCAGTAGGCCTTGACTTTGGGGGGCAATAAAACAAATGGCAACCACAAACAAGACAACCCAAGGATTCCAGGAGGGCATGGGATTGCTGGGTCGGAACAGAAGGTCGTCACATCTGCTAGATTGAAAATCTCGGGTCCAAGCTGTACATTCAGACCAGACCCATTCACTAACCAAAGGACAGGGCCTTCATGTTTTGGATACCTGTGGACTAAAACAAACCTTTTTTTTAGCGGGAAAACTACTAAATAAACACGGAAGCATAAACCTGCCAAAATGTTAATGTTAATGTAAACTGAATCTTTTGCTATTTAATTTCCTTATCGTGTGCAAGTGTCGTGCCAAAATGTAATTCAAAACGTATTATTTCAGATCACAATATGCATCATGATGTCTGACAAAATGTAAATGAAAACGCTATAAATCGTTTAACATTTCTTTTTCTTCAACGTCTTACAGTACAATACAGTCATGATGCAAATAAAAACCTTTCGCATTTACATACACATTTACAATAAAACAATTCACCTACAATTAGGGAAAAAACTATATTAAAAAAATCTGGCAATTTACCAATACTTCCTCTGGAAACCCCTGCCCACACACAACGATTTGCATTAACATTTTAAATTACATTTTGGCAGAGATGGAGCAGTACTCACAGGGTAGCTTAAATGAAACTGCTAATCCAGCATTTTCATTCTTGCTTTTGGCAACATAGTACCATGTAGGTAAAGAAAACACATTGTCAAACTGAATAAAGCACTTCAGTTTGAATATTGCCATTTGTGGTCAGAATAAGGAAATGTACACACATCATCATGCCGGTTCATCATGCCGGTTCACCAGTTAGCAGAAAACTTAGACTTTAAATAAATGTGGTTGGAGCCCACTAGGTCTGATCGATACACTTGGACTTGGAGGAACACATCCGTAGGGTATAACTTGTCTTTCAACTGCCCTGTTTAAGGGACATACAAAAAAAGAGATAATAGCCCTTAGCTGCCCTGGACAACAGTGAAATCTGCCGACCAATTTCAGGTAGCCCTGATTGCTCACTGTAATTCTATCACCTTGAGACCCACATTCATAAGCTTACCTATTGTATGGGCACATCAACAAACAAATACAGCCTGCCTCACGAGCAGAGCATTGGTGATTGTGCCAAAATTAAGAAGAGCATATTTTAAAGGACTCCTTTTTTACAAAGAAAGTATTTCACTCTCCCTTGTCTGTGCCCCTTACGCAGCCTGGGCAGCTGGTAGTTTTGGGACTGTAAGGGGCTGGGCTATGGGGCAGGATGTGATCCGCAGTCCACAGCTGACAGACCTGGGCCGTGTACAGTGCCGTGGGGAGGGGGGTTCTTTATTCAGGCCCAGCTCACGCACTCCAGCCTGTTAACAATGACAGCTTTGTGAAAAGCACTTCAGAAGGAAGAAAGTCCATAAACCCTGGCCCAATCTGTGGAGTGTGTGCGCTCGCTCTCTCTCTCTCTCACTCCCTTCTCTTTCTTCCACAGCAGTGACGTAATCCAAAAGCAGCCACAGGAGCAGCTGTTCCCAAAATTGCCCTCCTTCTCTCTCACTCTTTTTTTCTCTCTCTCTCATTATAGGCCTTCAACTCAATACAAAGGGCAGGCACTGTACGAGATGCAATGGATGAGTTTTCATTGGAAGAAGCAGATATTTTTTTTCATTGTAAAATGTCTGTATTTTGACCAGTGCAGGGAACAGATAAGAACAGACACTGAGGCCCAGCTCCTGGAAACTGCTCTACAAAGGTCTCTTCTCAAGCATGTGGCTTAGACCAGTTAAACATGTGAGGGTCAGTTAGATTTTCTAAATATCTATATATTTGCTATATATAATAATAATAATAATAATAATAATAATAATAATAATAATAATAATAATAATAAAAAACACAGCTTTGAAATACACAGAACATTGTCAGTCATTTCAAATGACTAAAAACTGAACTGTTTGTTAATAGTTGTTATTACCAGCAATAACCTATTCATTATATACCACTCCTGTGAACAAATTCATGGATCAATGTTCAATAGCTAGCTATTTAGCTAGTCTGCTCTTTTGGCCTACCGGAAAAGGGCTTGTGTCTGTTCACCTGAATAGAAATAAAACTAGACCACTTGCCTGAAACAGGAAAGGATGTCAATTTGTAGGTGGGGATGGGCGTTACTATGTTTAAAAAAAAAAAAGTTGTGTAAGTCACTTTGGATGAGAGTGTCTGCTAAATGCCAGTAATGTAATGGATGGTGTTTGTTGTCACTGAAGCATTAATATATACAGTAGCACTGAATGTTCAGGGACAACGCAATAGCAATCATAAAGATGTACTGACAAAACAAACAAAAAAATACATATGCATATACATGTAGGATTACACATACATCACAGCAGTATATATTTATGCTTTAAGTTTGATCCACTTTCCCTGTGAAATCTCCGTACTCTGGCCCTTGAGGGACCCCTGGACACCGACACAAAGACTGTTTCATTTGAAATGGGTAAACGTAGGATAGCCTTGTTATGGGTCCCTGATTCCAAGCAAATAAATAATGTAATGGGACACTCTCTCTTTATGTTATTTATCTCATACACTCATTGTATCTCTCAGCAAATCTAGGAATGACCACGAGTCCCAGCATTCCTCCGCGCTCATTTGACCTCAGTCTGCACGGGGTGAGCCACACGTTCTCACACAGGCAGCCTGTTCTCCCGTGTTGGAAAGAGTAAGCCTGGGATCTGGGCCGTTGACAGAGAAGAAATAGAGCTCTCCTGGCCAAGGGGCAGGAAGTGGATTTTGCCAAGACGTGGGGGTGGAAGTTGATAATAAATAAATAGCATAGCGGCGGTCCCCCCCGTTCATTCGGGGTCTCTGGCAACCTGGGGTCGGCTTTCCTGGACCAGAGCTACGAGATCAGGCGCCGGAGCATTGAGAGCGCTAAAGGTCTGGCCTGGGGTCAGCGATGGAACACTCACTTTATTCCTCACCCCCCAAGTAAAGGTAATCTACCATGGGAATTACAGAATGTGAAGTTAAGGGCAACCAGAAGTAAGTTAAATCCTGGTTTTCTTTGAAGCTGGAGTAAATCAAGCCCTTTTTGTTTCTCTAGTTAATGACCTGCAGGTTGTGATTCGAGAATGAGGCCTCACAACACAAAAAAAAATGGGTGGACCCACCACGCTATTGGCATCATATGTTTTGCCATTGTTTCAGTTTTATACATAAATAGAAAGCTTGCACCATCCTTTATGCGCTGTCAATATTCTGTGGCTCTCAGTTTAAAAATAACATCATTCAAAATACTAGGTTACTAAAATTTGTCTAATGTAAAATTTGTCAAAGTAAAATGAAAGTTCTCAATTTGTAAAAAATATCATTTTTGAATATACAATTTTTTTTCGACCATGCGGATGGCATGCTATTGTTCTGCAATCAGCTACTGTGTTCTGCTATGAAGAGAAAAATCACTCGATTGGGCCCAATACATCTATGATTGACAGCACATTGTACCTTCACTAATTGTATGGTTCATAAAGCCTCACTCTACCATCACAGATGTTATAGACAGGCAGATCCAGGGAGTGACTGACTTTGTTCTTTGTGACTGTGGACTGCCTGTATAGAATACATCCAGATATCAGTACAAAATTATTCAAAGGTACATTCACGCTAATGTCAGGAATATTTTCACACCAGGAGCTTCCTAATACATCAAACAACTCTCCAGGTTGAGTTGTAGAAGTCCAGACCCTTGGGGTGTATAAGACATGGCTTGACACAATCAAAATGTGGAAACTAGATGGCCTGAACAGCCTGTTCTTGTTATCAAACATTCAATAATTCAATATATTTTGTTTCTATGTCCTTGGGATACAGCAATGAAACAATCCCATATGAGTCTACTTTCATCTCATTTTAGAACCGCATATTTTTGTTCAGTCAAGGGAATGGAGATTTTCCTGTTCAGTTAAATCCTCCAGAAAAAAATCTCCAAAAGAAATGTTCAAAAGTCTCCCATTTAACACAGACCAGGTATGGAGGGGAGAAGCGTCGGGGACGCTTCTTAATCAGATTTCTTGGATTCCTCAGCATCACCCACTCCTCCCTGTGGTCACCCTTCTTTGGACTGACTGTCTTGACCTGCAGATACACATGTTTGCCGTTTGCTCTAGCATCTCATTCTGCCCCAGTTTAGGCCAGGTCATTTGTGAAGAGCTTGTGGTAGCTTACAAAATCATATGTGAAGGCTCTCGAGCAGGCCCACCGTGTGTCTTACTCGTGCCCGGGACAAGATGATCTCAAACCCCCCCCCCCCACACGTGTGCAAAAGATGAAATACAGCAACAAACTGAGACATGCTATCATTCCCAACTTTAATACTTTGAAGTTGTCCATGGATATAGATTTCATGAGATTTCACGTCAGATTTACATGGGAAAAAATACATATTGGGCCACCCCTTGACCCAGGGCCTGGGACAACTGACCCGGTGTTCCCCCCGTGCCGGCGGCCCTGCTCTCGAGTAGTGTATCCACCTCAGACAATAGTGTGGACTTGTGTGCACTTTATGGCCCAAGCTTAATCTAGACTGTGCCAGTACGACTGTAGCCATGAGTCCTGTTTAATGGGATTAATGGAGCACAGATTTGATTATTTTTCAGTGGACATTGTATTCGCTGCCTCATCACCTGAAAGGGACAGTCTGGTCAATTTCCTCCAGTCTGCCAGCCCAACTGAATCAACTGCGCAGTATTACTGGACAGTAGTCATCATAGCTGTGAAAAGAAGTGGTTTTGAGAGAAGCACATTCTTGTGCACAGCCCTCCCAAACTGTCAGGACGTTGCAGCGATGGAATGGGCCTACGGTTGCTACGAGGCATTTTTTGGGATGCAAAATAGGGTCAAAAAATGGTGAGTAAGCCTCGAGGAACGAGAAGCAGGGATATCATTCCTGCCACGGCTTGCTCGGTCAATGCTGGCTCATTTTTTCCCACAACCCCCTGCACCGTTGCGCAGGCTATTCTCTCAGGCTATATCAGCGACAGATTGACAACGCACTGCCCTGATACCGCAGCGGACGGCCGTGTCTGGCAGTGGTGGTGACAGCTACAGCGGAGCTTTATCTACAAGGGCAGTCGCTGTGGATGGATAGGCTCGGAATTCAGGAATCGCAGCACACAAATAAAAGGTGAGACTGGAGCTGCCAGGAAAGCAACAGGCACATGGCCTTTGACTAAACGCCACCATTTGCCTACACATTCTTGATGTCCATTTAAATTGGTGGTGGGACAGCCTCTCTGATGATCACAGCAGTCAGGGAAGGAGTTCAATTTAAAAAGAAAAAACAGATCCTGTTCTGTTCACCACATATAACATTAGTGTTACTTTAAGCCCTTTACATGTTACAAAGCAAAACATAATCATAAACCCTACAGCATTACTTGCAAAGGACTTGCGAGATTTGTTTCCCTGTTGGGCTATGGGTGAAATCATCATTTAACCCTTGAGGGTCTTGAAATGGGCAAAAGAACAATGTAAAGCATAATAGCCATTTTCATGAAACAATGTTTATCTTATGAATTATGCTACATGTTACTGATGAAATCATGTACCGATAAGAGAAAAATAAGAGGAAATGACTGAAAATGAAGCTATAAAGCCTTTAGGCACACACATACTTGTTTTAGCAGTGTGCAGTATGTGAGCTGTGGGAGCCTCCATTGCAAAAGCAGAAAAACAGCCAGCCATCTGGATTGACGTTCATACCTGGAGAGAACGATTAGATCTTGTACCTTGCAGACTTCAGAACCTGAGAAGATTGGAATGATTAAGCCACTCTGTCTGTTTCCCATAACACCACACCTTACATCCAATTTACCTCCCTAGACTTCAGTCAGTGGCAGTGATTATCAGTATTTCATCACACTTAGTTTGGGAGTATCTGTTGTATAATATCTCACTTCTCAATGCAAAAGTATTAGGACAGTGCAATGTATGCAACGTTCTTAACTGGCTTAAAAGTCAATGACCTGTTCTGAATTCAATTGAACATTCAATTGAGTTTCACTTGCTGAAGACAAGACTGAAGGCAAAGCATGCCAGAAACAAACAGGAACTGAATATTGCTGCAGTACAGGCCTGGCAGATCATCACCAGTGTCTGGTATGGGCAGTGATCAAACACAAAGAATTTGCAACCAGGTACCAAATATGACAACTTTATTTCAGATTATGTTAATTTGTCCTATTACTTTTGCTTCCCTAAAATAGGGGTTCTATGTATGAAAAGGGTGTAAGGCAGCAATTCCTACATGGATGTCTTCAATATGGACGCAAATACCGTGAAATTAAAGCTGACAGTCTGCATTTTTTGATATATTCTTTGTTTTATTTCAAATCCAATGTGCTGGAGCCAAAACATCAAAAAAATTGGGTCACTGCATCAAAAGTTCAGAATTTAACTTTATATATAAATATGTATATTAGCACGTTTAGAAGGGCAAGGTAATAAAACGTAGCCTACAAATGCCTTTCAATACTAAATGTTTCAAGTATAATTGCTATTAAAGTCTCATATTTGCAATAAAAATAGGAAACAAACTGGTCTCTTTCTACATGTTCCCATGTGTCTTCAGCTCACCTTCATTTCCAAAACCATCGCCATAGCAACACCGACCTGTCATTCTAGCGGTGGCAGAGCGATGGCAGAGGAGATTCTGGAGCGTCCCGATTAGCCACGCTACCCAGGAGCCCTCCGGCCAGTCCTCGGGATCCTCCTTTCCCACCGGGATCATCAATACGCTGCTACAGTCTGTCATAAGCGTTCAAATCGAGGACAGCGCACAAATCAGTTCCCACAATTCTGCAGGGCGGCTGGCCACACACACGGGACCACATATACATCATCGGCTGGGTCAGGCTTATCCTCACGGACAATGCAACGTGACAACAAGTGACATCCAACACAAAGGGAGGGCGTGATGTCATTATTCGCCCTTCATTATCAAGTCGCGGGCATTATTTCTGATACACTCTGCCTCATCATAAAGCCTTCCATCACAGTACAGTCCTTTATGGGCAGTTGCTACGTCTTTGTCTCCAAAAACAATTCAAACTCGCACAGAGGAACTGAGACACATGCTTTGATCACAATGCGCATCCTTGGGTCCCTCAAACAATAGGTAACACAGGCCCAGAGCTGGTGCAAGTTTGTCACCAGTTAATATGGCACTGAGCTCATAAAATTAGGATATCTATATTTACAAAGGAAGACATTATCTGCATGCATCCATCAACATGTTGCACCTCTCAGATATAATATTGTTCTTAATATCCTATATTTTCGGATGTATAACAGCATTGTTTTCTTATGATAGCCCTTATTTATATGAGCTGATACAATGATAATGCAGGATGAAATCTAATTCTGAAGGACAAATATTGATATGATCATAATTATCATGGTTTTGGATGCTTTTAGAATACATAATAACATTGTTTGTGAATATACAGTATGTGAAATGAAGTATGTGAAATCGGATAATTAAATTACGATAATAAAGTGATTAAGTGCTTCATATATTATCTTTAAGAAGCAGACTGAATGAAAACACATTGTTGAGAAAATCTGAAGTAGACTGACAACATTACATACCTTCAGTTTTCGGGAACAATTCATTAAAATGTAATCCAGAACCATATAATCCATGAATCGCTATCATTGTGACCATTACTGGCAGTTAATAAGTGGATGTTGTTCATCACCCTTTATGGCTGTGTAAGACAACGAGCCAGTTTTCGCTGGCTCCATTTGGGAAAGACCCCGAGTTCCCCATGCAGTAGCTGGGTTTCTCCCTTCCATGTGAGAACAGGAAGTTCAGACGTCGCTGATCATCTGCCATCCATTCTATTAAGCAAATAGCCCATTTTCTTTTCAGGCTTACAGTAAATTTCCCCCGGCCGTACGTCCCTTTATTTACTATGTCATAGTGGTTCGTTTTCTAAACGGCCCAATGAAATGATTTTCATAAAGACCTCTTAAATTCCTCATTGTGCAACGGCACTTGTTTTAGTTCTCCAAAAGGGGTTTTAACGTGATCAGTTTTTCTCCTTAGTACGGAATACCCAGATGCAGAATTGGCCCTTTCACCATCTCTACAGCATGTTACATTGTTTCTTGAGGGCTACACTACCATGGATGTCCTGCAAAATGATTGACATCAGCTGACCACTTCATCCCCGCACCTCAGTCTACCGAAGGGCTGCATCTGATGCAGTTGGTTCAGGACTATCACAGGTAGGTGAGCAGCCGAAGAGCTACTGAGCGATCAGACGAGAGGAGCTCTATCGCTTGAAACCCACCCATCCTGGGGGATTCTGTGGCTGATCATGTCTCTACCCACAGGGCTCCCAGCCACACTGGCACTACCATGTTTCCAGATTCAGTCTGAACCACAGGGCACATCACTGCACCACAAGCAAGTGCCTCAGTGTGGTTCCTGTGCACTTTACCTGGGGAGATAAACATGCATTTAAAGTTAAACAGACTAAATTAAAACAATAGCGCTTTTGTCATATTTATTTTATATTCAATTCAATCAAGAGATACACTTTTGAAAACATACTGGGCATATATACTGAAAAATGTTTTGATAGGTAGTGAGAAAACCACATTAATAAGTCAAATACATCAATTAATTTACTCTGACTGACAGTAAACATGAACAGTAAAAAAATTTATTCAAATTACTTGTCATTAGATATGTATTTTCACTTTGTTTGGAGGCTGAAAATGGGGTTCCGGATGAATTCAGGACGAGGGATGAGACCAAGGAATGGGGAAGAGGGAGGGGGGCGACGGCGGTGGTGGGGTGGTGGGGGCTTGGGGGGTGTCGATGGAAAGGGGCAAGGAATATCTGGCGCCAGCGGCTGGCGATCCCCACATGCCTGGGGAAGATTTAGTGCCAGGGACGGAGGGGGGGGTTTTGGTGGGAAGGGGGGGAGCGCGAGGGCCCATTGAAGCGGTGAATGCGGAGGTGTTCAGGGCAGATTTCATGCCTGGCTGATCAGAGGCTGCCAGGGCGGGCCTCGCGACAGCTGCAAGGCCCGCTGGCCACCCCGGCACAAAGGCAGCGCGGCGCAGCACAAGAGAGCGCTTGACAGGTTGTTGACGATGGCAACCGTGCGAGGTGCGGGTTTTGAGGCACAAAAATACTGGTAGCGTTAATCGAGTGAGGGGAAAAAAATCACTTTCCCAAACCACACTCTCCCCCCCCTCCCCCCGTGTCATTCCTTTGTAACACTGTGCAAGGTTTTTTTTTTTTACCCTTCATGATTTTTTGGCTATTTTATTTCCTAAGCATAATTTGATTCATCCACTCAAAAACATGCCACCATGCTTCCACAAAACCGCATCCAGATCCCTCCTCAGACAGGATGCTATGCTCCGACTCCCGGGGACGTTCGGAGGACTTGGGGCCGGAGCCAAGGCCGTGCCTTCCGGCTCTCCTTGTACGTTTCAGCCTGGGCTAACTTTCAAAGGGACGGGGCTCAAAGAGCTGCCATGCGCATTTTATGCTGCCCTCCCCGACGCCCTCCCCCGAGCCGTGACCTTGGCCAGCACCTGCGTGTCGGATTCAGGCCGTGCCAGAGGAATGCGAGGTTTTCGCAGGGGCTCGGGAGGCCGCCGAACACGGGACGGTCCCACGCGCCTCACATTAACGCAGGGGGGCCGCAGTACCTCCGGGCTCCAGGAGGGGGAGCACATGGAGATGGCTCTGTCCATCCCCTCAGGGCAGACGGAGGAAGCCCCTACACACAGCAGGCACCAAAGGGGTCTCTGATTTCCACTGCTTCACAGGTCTGTTTAAATGAGTTCTCTGTCAGGATAAGGGCTATGTGATATGCAGTCAATAAGCTACTAACTAAAAGCTAGCTATACCATGGGACAGCATGAATACATGAATATTCAAATGCTGAAATGTTCAAAAAGAAGACTTATTTACACTTACTGGGTGCTTCGAATGTGTCAATAATCAACAAATTAAAACATAGACTTTGTTTTACTCTCAATAACATACCACATCAGGGTAAACTTGATATCTCATGGTTGATAGGCATGATACGCCAATTGGGCCTAAATGGTGTTATTGTACATTCCATGGCTCTAAATGCAGTGTTCATTGGCTGTTGTAAACAAACCCATTGCAAATCACAAAAATATGGTATGGTTTGAGAATCATTTGAGCTTTTGAGTAGTTATTATTTTGACAGAAATGCAACTGGTAGCACTTTCAGACTTCACAGTAATGATTATTAACTGATTATTCTAAAAATAAATCTGAGCAAATTTGCAAGATCTGGATTTGAAATAACGTTATTTCAAAAAACATCTAGCACCACACATTATATTTACCCTGCACAGTTCATATTTATAAAGGCACCAAAGGGATAAAATCAGGCAAACTAATTACAAATGGAGACCCAGGTAAAATTCCCATACTGTGTAGCAATTGTAATGGTAAATGGACTGCATTTATATAGCGCTTTTATCCAAAGTGCTTTACAATTGATGCCTCTCACTCGCCAGAGCAGTTAGGGGTTAGGGGTTAGGTGTCTTGGTCAAGGACACTTTGACACGCCCAGGGCGGGGTTTGAACCGGCAACCCTCCGACTGCCAGACAATCGGTCTTACCTCCTGAGCTATGTCGCCCCTTGTACTTCCTTATGTCCATTATCAGGGAAAATGCATAGCTGAAATATAACTCATATGAACTGATACAACATGTAACCCAGATGTGAATGAATGATCCCAGGATTACAGCTCATACCTTCTGTACAATCCTAATGAAATACTTATTGAGCTCAAAAGAAATTGAAGACAATTAATTAATTGATAAATTGGTCAAATTGGCGGGATTTAGGATGGGATGGAGAGGGCGCACGGCTAACGGTACATGTGAAGGTCTGTCCCATGGCGCCCCCCCTCCCCAGTGTGTGTGGTGCACCTCCAAGGGGACGCGCTCCACCCAGCTGACTGAGGGAAGAAGGAGAGTTCCCCGACTCCCCGAGCCCAAACCATCACCACCGGCTCCACCCGCGTGCCAGCTACGCCCCCCGGGCTCCGCTCCAGCGTGTGAACCGGGGCCCGAGCGCGCGGATCACCCGTCCGGTTCCACCGTGTCTGCCGGCGGACTCCGTTACCGTAGCCGGCTGCGGCTTTCAGGGCTCAGGCTCCGGGCCTTTGTGTGCCTGATATCGGACCTGGCTTCCGCTAACGCTGCCCTTTGATGGAGTGTAAAATGTAGAAGCGTGTACAGCGCTGCGGTCTCAGCCAAGGGCGAGAAACGGCATTGTCGAAGAACATGCCCTTCACGCAATCGCTAAAACCCTCAGTGGGAAAGAGATTAGGAATACACACAAGGGAAATGGATATGCTAGGAATGTTCATGAGAACGCCGCAGATTCTGTGAGAAGGGAAAACGTAGAATAAATTCAACCTGATTTCTTCTGACAAAAGCACACAGTCGTGCTTATCAGAAAAACAGCAGTCCGCAGCAAAAAAAAAAAAGCGGTGTCAGGTATGTTATATCAATCAAGCTCTGGCTGTTATTGTAGGTAACAGGCAATTATATTGGGGGGGGAGTACATTTTTGATTTACTCAGACAAAAGGCAATTATTGCATTTACGCCCACACTTCCCATCAACACAAATCTCACATATCGACCAAGCCAAGCAGCACCACTTCCATGTTGAGAGCAAGACCAGTCATGTGACAGGAGAAAATATGTTGGATCACCATCAAATCCGAAAGGTTTTTTTTTTTTTTTTTAACTACAGGTAACTGTGTTCAATGGTCCAAGACTGGATGCATTGTCCCGGTGCTGTGGGAAAGTCTGAATACTTCCTTCAAGAGCGATTACTAGGAAACTTAAGATGCAGTATCAGTGACACGTCTCACTTTTGTTGCTTTAGCAGAAATATGTACAAATCCGTGCCCCGCCATCAAAGATGACTTGGTTGAAGCGTTGCTCTCTGCCAGGGTGATATCAGCGAAAGACGAACACCGGCCTCTTATTTTAAAAAAAGGAGTGGCAGGGAAGAGGAGGAGAAACTTGCAGGGGCACGGCATCACCTCCTACAGGCTTTGTTGTGAGGCCCAGGCCCTGACATAAAATCCAATACTTTGACACTGCCCACATAAACAAATTCCTGTCACAGTCAGATTTGGCTGGAGATAAAGTCGAGATGCATTAACAAGACAAGCATTGTCTCCTTTTTTAAAACAAGTTTTGCCATTTTTATTCTTAAATTTGGACCGTAAAACTGTGCCCCTCGAGTCACCACTGGAGTCGAGCCAACTTAAATCTAGCTTACCCCCTATCGAATGGCTTTGTCCCACGACTGCGGGCTCACGGGCCTAGTCGCATAATGACAATGCCTAGATTTGAACTTGCAACCATAGAGAAGATAAAGAATTGTTTTAAAGTGGAGACACTTGATGGTTGTGTGAAGCTATATACCATGAATGGGGAGGAAAGAGCACATTAGATACCCATCCCATAATTGTGGCAATACTAAATGATAATGAGGGTTATATTTGACATATTTCATGTACAACTTTCTAACAAAAACACAAAATGGAAGGCAAAGCAGTTCCTCAATGTAATTACATAAATTGATACAAACAAAATCTATTTAAAAAAATGGGAACAGAAATAGAAAGGGTATCTGAACTCAAAATAGCATAACACAGATTTATAAAAAAATTATATGTAAGATCAGTCAACTCTTCAGCGACATGGTATAAAGAGGTAGAAGGAAACAATTAAGATGCAGAAAAATTAAGCATAAAAATGTCTAAAACTGTGATCTTTTTCTATACTTTGAAAAATACATTTTTTTATCATAATAATTATCTGGATAAATAAAGAAAAAATAAAAGAAAAACCACTCAACATCTACTCCACTCTAAGAATACCTCCCACCATCCACTCTGTGCCCCCCACATTCATCCTCCCCACATATTGAACATAACTTGCACACACTTCCATGAATTGCAAAAAGGATATACTACTGCCATCTGGTGGACCCTCCAGTCCCAGCCTGCATGGTAAACTTGACCAATGCGAGGACAAGGACTAATCCTTCCCTTTCAGGTAATTACAGAGAGACTGGGACAGCTGCTGGGAGGTCTTCAAATACCAATATTGACCTGAACCTTTTGAAAAACTCACTTCACCTCCTACACCAACACTCATTCTCAAAGCTACCCCCCTCCCCTCCGCCCCCTCACACACACTCTACATTCTATCCAGTTCTGGTTCCCTCTCTTTCTTCTTCTCACCTGTATGCAAATTGCTCATTCTTAGACTTATTAATCTGGGAGGGGTGCGGTTACTGGAACTGGGACGTTATTAGGGCTTCCTATCCACAGACCATTTATTGTACTTTGGCCACAAGTTAATTTTTACTGGAGACCGGGGTGGTTTTTGAGGACATTTGTTAAAGATCCCTTTCATTCGCACACCCGGCTCCAAGTTCTTTGAACTGCCGCTTTTCCCCGAAATCATTCAGCATTGACCAGGGCTTCCATTGGCTCGAGTTCCCTTGTTTGTGAAAGTGGACGTATTCTTGGGACCACCGAGACAGAGCTGAATACCAAAGATTCAAATGTATGTTTCACCATTAAACACAATACATTTTTATAAAGAAAAGGACCAGTGATCTTTTAGAAAACAATATGTAAAAGGCTTAGCCTTGAATTACCCATTTTTATAAATATTTTTGATAAGAGTTGGTAAACCTTTAAATTCTTTTGTTCTACAGTGACTAAAAGCTAATATGAAACTTTCGCTTCATGAAAACTCTGGTGAGCTGTTCATTTTAGTAAATTCTCATTGTTTTCATATTAGTGAAATAGCTAACATTTTATATTAAAGAGAATCTGTTTATGGAAACAGATGAACGCTAACCTGCATTTCAGATGCTATTCTGTTGTACATAAAGTTTCCTATTTGTAAAAACTGCTAATTAGTAACCAAAGCTAGTATGGCATAAGAAATTCTATTACCTGTTTATGTATACTTAATGTCACTTATAATTCATTTATATCTGAGGGTTATATGACAAAAATAGTGTAATATACAGTATGAATGTTTACCATATATTTTACTCTGGTTAATTGTAATGACCTTATGATTCAAAAGCACAATAGCTGTGTCCTGAGCACGACTTCCGCCAGCAATACAAAGTTCATTATCACAAACTTCTAAACCAAGTTAACATTGTGAAATGAGCTCTTTAAAATACCTATGCCTTAGCATCAACGATACTAATATCAGTAAATGCTAACCCTAATTCCTGTTACCCTAACCCTGCTGTCCTGTTTGTTACCCCTTAGCTTAACCATTGTGCCCTGACACCCCCTTACCCAAACCCCACTGCCTTGTCACCCCCTTACCCTAACCCTACTGCCCTGTTAGCACCTTACCCTAACCCTAATTCCCTGTCACCCTTGTACCCTAACCCTACTGGCCAGTTACCCCCTTACCCTAACCCTACTGCCCTGTCACTCACTTACCCTAACCCTACTGCCCTGTTACTCACTTACCATAACCCTACTGCCATGTCACTCACTTACCCTAACCCTACTGCCCTGTTACCCTTGTACCCTAACCCTACTGCCCTGTCACTCACTTACCCTAACCTTACTGCCCTGTTACCCCCTTACCCTAACCCTACTGCCCTGTCACTCACTTACCCTAACCCTACTGCACTGTCACTCACTTACCCTAACCCTACTGCCCTGTTACCCCCTTACCCTAACCCTACTGCCCTGTCACTCACTTAACCTAACCCTACTGCCCTGTCACTCCCTTACCTTAACCATACTGCTCTGTTACCCACTTACCCTAACCCTACTGCCCTGTCACTCACTTGACCAAAACTGTCCTGTTACCCGCCTTAACCCCTCTGCCCTGTTATGGCCAGTCTCTCCTCAGTGCACTGGCCTCTCACGCCCTGCTTCCTGATGCACGGGGTAGCTGCTGCTGCTGCTGCTCACAAAGAGAAGCAGGAGAGTGCAGGTGGGTGGGGTGTACCCAGTGTCCTTATCCTGACACCTCCGAACAAAACCAACAAACGGAGAGGGCCGTGACTCTGATAAAGCCCCACCTGGCCGACAGGTGCTGGGGGAAGTACGGCCGGGTCCGCGGCTTACGGATTAACGGCACGGCTCGCAATCCTCACACCCCCCCCCCCCCCTTTTTTTTTTACAGCAGGCGAAAAAGGGCCGGGCCCGGCGGACAGGTGCTGGTTCGTGTGACGGGGCTGGGGCCTCCAGCCCGGCGATTGAATTACCCCGCTCGAAAGAGCGGAGGCTGGAGGGGCAGGGAGCGTAATTACAGCCAGGCCGGCGGGGCCGAGGGCCCGAGAAGAAGCGGGGTGGGGGCAGCAGAGGGGCCTCCCATTCTCCGGCATCCTTATGTCGGTCCGTCGCACCTTCCCCCCCCCCACCTTTTCCTTTCTTCTCCGCCTCTGCCGGAGAGCCCGGGTCCTGACTCCCACCTTCGGAACCCGACGTGATCGTTTTCCCCCCGCACTGCAAGGTGTCATTTACGCCCGGGCCCTCTAATTATCTGCAACTCAAATCCTGATATTCCGAGGCTGAAACTTAAGATCCGGCTGCGATTCGGCGGTTTCAAAGGGGCAGCGGAGAAAAGAAACAGCCCGGCATTTGCATGGTGGACACAGGGCCAAGGCAATATGGACAGATCTCATCAAGAGAACCGTACATTTGAATGGGGAGGGACCGCAAAAAGTGCATTGAGATAATCCATGCATTTTGTCTTGATTCACATATACCAAGAGCCGTGCAGGGATAACACCAAGTGCGCCAACTGTACAAAACTATAGCATCCCCAAATTATACACACTAGTGATGCATATAATGTGTGACATTATGTACGTTAAACTCCTAATGCGTCACGGAAGCAAAGTCATAACAATTTGGGTTGAACTTGATAGGTAAGTTCAATGGAATATTATCACAACGGGCATGTCTGATGCCAAATTATTGCACCATCAGCCTGTAATCATGAACTTTAGGTTTAGCTCAGGATACTGCTGTATTTAAACTTGAGGAAGACAGGCTCAGAAAGACAGCACAACGAGAGCTGGGGAGGCAGGGCAGTGTAATGGTTAGGGAACTCAAAGGTTGCAGGTTTTCTTCCCAGCCAGGGTGCTGCCGTTGTACCCTTGAGCAAGATACATAACTTGAATTGCTTCAGTAAAATATCCAGCTATATAAATGGATGGTATGTAAAAATGTACTACGGGTAAAAGCACCTCCTAAGTACTGAAATGTATATGTAAATTTAGAGTCCAGAACGCTCACGCCTCCTTGAAAAAAACCGTGCGACTCGTCACACATTGCTCAGATATTGACGGCATATTGATACATATCTATTAATCGAGACAGTTTAATCTGACTACTGTAAAAGGGCAATAACAGAACAGAACTATATGCAAAATCAAACATGTACAGAATGTCAAGAAAGCAGGCCCAACGAAACCCCCCAGATTTAAGAGGCCCATAGGCGAAAGGTCACGCGTGTGACGCCTCACTTCAGACATTATCTGGCTCTCACACTATGCAGAAAGAGGAAGGGGAGGAGCGTAAAAGATTGAGAAATGCCAGCCTTTCAGCTGTCCCTCTGTGTACACACCGCAGAGTTATGGCAGCAGCTGCTTTGCAAGTGCGGCATACCTTACCCCGGCAATAACTGATAAGCCAGAGCCAGAGGGGAAGATTCCAAGCCCAACCCGTTGCCAGGGGAAACAAGACAGCTGCGCTTCAGCTGGGTCAACGGCAGAGCGGAGCACATGACTCCACAGATCTCCACGGCGGTTGAGGGACGCTCAGGTATGCCAGTTCACCTGTCTACTGAGATTTGTCAAACCCACCCCCTCCGGCCCGGCCGACGATCAAGTCACATACGCATTGGAGAAAAATGCCCAGCCAACGTTAAATTTCAGCCTTTACGTCTCGCGTTGTTAGGTCTGTAGACCGTTTATCGCTCAGGAAAGACCGGGAAGTCTCCTTCAGTTTTACAGTCAATGCTCATAACACAATGGTTCAATGCTACCTAACGTGCCAGGAGGATGGTTTCGCACAGGTGCTCTAAATAATTTAAAGAAAAACGCAAAATCAGGGGGTACGGCTCCCCCAGAAGTTGAAGAAACAACTGGCCTCCTCACAATGGAGCAAAAAAGGAGAACTTCCTAGGCGCGACAAGAATTCCGTGGGTGGCTAATACCTCAGATGCTCTCTGCAATGGCCTGTGAATTCCTCACTCTATTTCATCCTCTTTCACAGAACATGCGAGGGGGAGTTTCAGGTCTCATCAAGGACGGTCTGACAGATCGAGCACAAGGATGATTATGCACTGGGCTGGCCTGCGTTTAAGCTGCCGCATTGCTATCATGCCACAGATGTGTTGACATCATCGCCATCACTGTCATTTTTGGCATTCCGGCTAGCAGCGGTGGCACGGTGGAGTCCTAAAGGTGTGAAGTGACATCACTCAGCCATGCGGGTAATATGGGAAGAGTCAATCAACAGAGCCCACTTTCGCCATATTTTGTCCTTTCACATCCTTTGTTCCCATCAGTGTCACTCAAAGCCAAAATGACCAACACAGAAAACAGTGGTAGGCTATGCTAACCAGTACGCAACTAATTCAATTGAACCAGCCATGGTTACAAACACGTCTCAAACAAGTCTCTCTGGCAGAGAAGATAAGTTAATAATCCAGCCAAGAGATGAGCAATATTGACGGTTATATCAGGTAGTGCTGGACTATAAATTTAAAAGTCTGCACAAACATCTGACTCATCCCACGCTAACTGAAACTAATGAACAAAGATACAACTTGTATAACAAATGTGCCAGTAAATTTGGTTTGCTTGCTATGGGTTAATGTTGTGACTCACTTTGGCCATCCAGTAGATGTCCCTGAGCCATTGTTATCTGGGCCCAACTGAGGCAAATTCTTCTAGATATTTTTGTGAATAAAAAGTGAGAAATCTGTCATAAGTCCCTTTTATGAAAGCTGTTGATCTGTTCCAAAACTGAAAACAGACTGAGCATTTTTAGCCAGTCAATGGGATCTTGGTATTTAATTTGAACCTCAGCAGATTAGTGGTTTGACAGAAACACAGACCTCACCAAGGCCTAAAGTGGCTCGCGTGTGCTGTGGTGGGCGGAGCCTAACTTGGCCTGCACTGGGAGTGGCGTTCCCCAGATTGAAGGGCAAACAAACAGCGGAAGACAGCCGTCACTTTCAAGCATGACCCTCAGTGCCTAGTTTGTGCTGAGCCTGTTTTGTGTGAATGAGCTCCTTGCAGCTGCTGTGTTTGTTTGCCCAGTCTGCTGAATCAACACCCCAGTGAGAACTCTGACCACCAACCTCCCTCCCCACACCCCCCCTCTATGGCCAAACATCCAGACGTATGTGAAATTGAGACCAACTTTCTGCGCTAACACAGAAAGAGAATCACAATTGTTCACTTCACCCAGACACATCCTACAGTGAAAAAGAAGCCACTTACAGTATGTATAGTACTAACAACAGCTTGTGTCTTATATCTTCTCAGAAGTACGTGCATCTGCATGCGTCTGTCTATGTGCGGGAGAATTACTGCCTAGTGGATGGGGAAAAGGATGCCATCCAATACTTTTTGCCCTTAAAAAGTGTGGGGGATGAATTGTGCTCTCTCAGAAGGTGACGGGCACATTGAGCACAGTTAACAATGCCCATGAATGCTGTTCAACCTGTTCTGGTAGGAAAATTAAATGGTGATCCATCCATAGATATAACATTCCAGTGATGGAATTATTGGATTTTGCAACCAGTTTCCAATTGTCACGATTAAAGCCGCATGCATGATGTAATCTTGGTAGAGGAATACAGTTTTGAGAAGTATCCTTGACAGGATTCATCACAGTGGTTTTAACAGAATTAATAAAACTCATTCTAGAACAGTACCGTATCGACTAACTAAAAATATGTAGTCACTGTTATTATTTATTTCATTATTTTTGACATAATGTATCAAAATGTTATCTGGATTCCACTACCCACCTTCTGTGCTTTCTGGAACTTATATATAGTGTGCAACTGCAGTATATAACATGTAGCGTCATAGCTTTAACTGATGGCTTCTTTTGACGAAAGCTTCTGGTTCAAGTTGGTTTCCACTGAAACTGACAGGTGATGGTATCGGCTGACTGAAGCCATTGGCATTGCTATTGTACTTCAGCCCTTCGGAGATAGTAATTTTATGACTGACAACGCATGAGACTGAGCCATTATGAAAAGTCTGCTTTGTCACCTGACACATACATGGCATCGCTGTTCATCACAATGAGCTGTCAGTCTTTCCATCAGAGATAAATGTGTTTCACCCACTGTTCTCATTCCAGCCATTTTCTCAGCTGTGGGAGGCAGGTATGTGATTAAACCTTAGTACTATGTCTTCCACCCCCACCCCCCCCCCCACCCCCCGTCCTCACCCCTTCCACCACCACCCATGTACACACACACACACACAGAACATTCAAGCTCTGTCAAACAAAAAATGAACATATGGAACAGAAAAAAACAATTCAACTTAGGTAAACAGTTAATATAAAATCATTTTTGAACAGATACCTAGGGAACCACCACGATGCTTTCTACAAAAAAAAGCAAAAGGCATATACTTTAGGAACATATACATCCAGGAAAAGCAGTATTCACAACAGACAAACAACACAACAGATAACAGATAATGCAGTCAACATGAGTACCTTTTACCACACTGAAAACTCTGGAACTCACTCGACCATCAGAAGTAAGAAAGAATGAATTCAAATGTAGTCAAATGAAATTAATACCTTAGAACTTGTGCATCTTGCTTCTTTTGAAACTTCACTCTTAAAAGACTTCCCTTCTTTAAACAGTGTGTCATCATCACAAAAAGAAAGGCTTAACATTGTTGTAAAATCCACGTCCAATAAAACAATATTGCAAATAAAACCATAGCAAGCAAAATAAAACATTCTGTATTAAGCCAGTCTGACATTTAAATATTAGGGAACTATGTGGATTGATGGCTATATTATCACATGACAAACTATAGCTGGGATTCAATCAAAATGTGTCCTTGACTGTAACCATTCATTTTTTTTTCATCACAGCAAGCAAGTTCAGTAATCATTAAAACTAAGTCATCCAGCTGAGATTGAAGAAAAAGTGTCATGCGTTTTACTTGTAAGTCAAAGTAAAAGACAAATGTTGACAGAAGCCGAAACTGAGTAGCCCGTTTATGCATATCAAAGCACATTTCTTAAATACAGTTTGCACCTGAGGCTTTGGTTCATGGCACAGGTAAATATAATGTTATCAAATAGGCATACACATGTCATTTGTCAACATTTGATTAAAAAATAAAACAGAATAAAGTGCACTATAGTACAGCAAATAAATTTTAAACTAGTTCACATAACCACTCGGCTTAGGAGGCCACATGTGGCGACTCAGGACTGGTGTTCATGACACATGACTGGTGATTGCAGTCATGAGCCGTTTGATACTGTACCTCTCACCATTACACAAAATGCACTTTCCATTTTGCGTGGGAGAGCAGTGTGGAGCAGAGATGGAGCGCGTTTTGGTGGTGAGGTGAGGTGCAGATTGTTGTCACTGGTTAATATTTAGGTGGGGGTGTTGGTGTAGCTGGGACATTAGTTCCTCCTCTGTGGGCTCTTGTATGTGTTCTCTGACAAATGGCACAGACAGAGCATAAGAAACATTTAGTGTGTTTGTATGGACCTTTGCTTGTGTTAACCATCCCAGAAATCAAACAATCCCATGGAAACCATTGCAGGCCAACACCACGCTTGAGTATTCGTGTGATTTCAGCAACACAAGTGCATGCAGTTTGCAGTAGTGTGAGAATCTATTAAGAAGAAACGTCATGAAGAAGAGGAACAAGAACCACCATAAGGAACACAGGACAGAAACAAAAGCCACGGCAACGTATCTAAACAGGAAAGCTAATCGGACTTGAGTCAGTAACATCGCTACTGCTGGCGCTGCAAAACCTGAAGCAAAACTCGAAGTCAAGTGCAAATGCAAATGTAAGCCAAAGGCCAGAGAAACTGCACAGTATCTCTGAAGTGATTATTGATTGGGTAAATAAGCAAAGCAAGAGGCGTGGCCAAATCCAAATTCAAATCCAAATGCAGATGCAAAGCCAAGTCAACCAATTCAAATACAGGTACATTCTTCTACCTGAACATTAGCTGGACTGTCGTCTGCAACCTCGTGTTCTCCATCTCCGAGGCAGAACTGGTATGGCTCCGGTCCCACTTATAGATGAAGCTCTGTTTTAGGAGAGAGGAAGACACTGTATTTCACATTTTTCCAGAGGTGCCCATTGGGCTTCATCAAGAAGACAGACTCTTTTTTTCTCTCTAGACCAGGGTTTTCAGGCTCTGAACATACCTCCAAGATTAAAGCCACAAACAGGTTCACCCACATGACTGATGAGGTAAGCCACCAGGACACGAAGTAGAGCATTGACCACCTAGAGAGCAGGAAATTAACACATGAATGACATTTACATTAAGAATGGAAATGTATTCTAAATATTGATTTCACTGCTATGGAATCATACTTCTTAGTTTTACAGAAGTTGTTTCTTTAGCATCGCTAAACACACACATGCACACACATGTACACACACAAACACATGTACGCACTGTGAAACTTTTAAATTGAGTAATTACAACTCAATTTAAAAGCGTATTTAACTTAGAAGTTAAAGACAAGGATCATTCAGCAGATTAAGTTTCCCTCCATAACTGAAGCACCAAATACTTTGATAACAAGTGCGACCTCTAGAGGACCAAACAAATACATTAATCTGTTGTTGGCCGTGTACCTTAAAACAGGACATCCCAGTCTTGGGCAAAAACAAAGTCAACAGGTTCTGGTGAACCTCAGCACTTTCCATTATCACCTGAATACTGTCTTTAAACGGCTGTACTGTAACAAGCCAATCCAGTTCTGAGACTCTGCATACTGACTGACAGCAGTTTTATATGTTAAGAAACACTATACATGAGTACTACAGTGCTCCCTAGTGTCACCCCACAAGAATAATACTTGAACAATGGTAATTGAATGAAAGTACATAAAACAACACTACAATATAAGAACTATTGTAAAGCATTTAAATGTTTTGCTGCATTTAATCGTTGGATGGTGTCTAAACTAGCAAGATCAAGCTGAAATAACAATAAAAACTAACTGTTAAAACAATGAAAAAACCATGACCATGAAAATGGCAGCCCACCTAGATGTAAACTACACGCATGAGTGCAGACATATCCTTCTAGGGCGTTCTGTTTTGCACTGAACATGCTACAAATGTCTTTGTTCTATCTCTCAAATGGTTGCTGCTGTGGTATGACTGATGCTCTTTCTACAGTCTATTCATACATTGCCTTTTGAGATGCCTATGTATTTTTACAACATACATTCAATGGTTTTCATAAAACAAACAATAAACCTGAATTAACTGTGTGGGCGGATTACAGTTCCTTACTCTAATTACCCGGCTGTGCACAAGTCCCTATTAAGACTTGTCAGCACAATAACTAGAGCAACAAATGGCTATAAAACAAGCATGAAACCGTGCAGACCCACAGCGCACCTGCACAAAGTGTCATGAGTAAAACTTGGCTAACTATATAGCTAGCTAGCCATGGCATGACCTCACCTCTGTAGCATTATTTGTTGTCCTCCGTGTGTCCATACATCTGTATCAGTGGTACGTGCTAAAGTACGTTAACTAAAGTAGGCGAAACGCTAACATGTTAGGGTTAGCTAGAGTAACGTTAGGCGATAAAGCTGTGCTTAAAAATCTTGTGCCATTCGAAGTGGTGATTTCGAGAGATGCACTTGCGCAAGCGTCCTACTGAACGAATCACCACCTGCACAGGCGTCCCACCAAACGTCCCTCTCAGGTCATCCATGAGTGAGTAAGTGACCACAATTTGCCATGCATAGCCTACGGCGGCAGTTCCTGCGCGCCGTGGGAAAAAACAACAGGTTCCTTTTGGAATCCTCAACCATTATACATCCCTCACTTAAAACGAGATAGACTCTATTTCCAAAAGTATGTGGACACCCCTTCTAATTAGTGGTTTCAGCTATTTCAGCCACACCCATTTCTAAAAGTGGGTGTTCTACACATCAGGGCGACATAGCTCAGGAGGTAAGACCGATTGTCTGGCAGTCGGAGGGTTGCCGGTTCAAACCCCGCCCTGGTCGTGTCGAAGTGTCCTTGAGCAAGACACCTAACCCCTAACTGCTCTGGCGAATGAGAGGCATAAATTGTAAAGCGCTTTGGATAAAAGCGCTATATAAATGCAGTCCATTTACCATTTAAAAGAAGCATAAATTCAAGCATACAACCATGCAATCTCCATTGACAAACACTGGCAGTAGAACGGGTTGTAGAGACGAGCTCAGTGACTTTCAACGTGGCCTTTCCAACAAGTCAGTTTGTCAAATTTCTGCCTAGCTAGAGCTGCCCCAGTTTACTGTAAGTGTTGTTATTATGAAGTGAAAACATATAGGAGGAACAACATCAGCTGCGAACCGGTAGGCCACACAAGCTCACAGAATGGGACCGTCGAGTGCTGAAGTGTGTAGCGCGTAAAAATCATCTGTCCTCGGTTGCAACACTCAACTACCTCTGAAAACGATGTCAGCATAAGAACTGTTCATCAAGAGCCTCATGAAATGAGTTTCCTTGGCCGGGCAGCCGTACACGACAAGCATACGATCACCGTGCACAATGACAAGCATGGGCTGGAGTGGTGTAAAGCACGTCGCCACAGGACTCTGGAGCTCTGGAAATGTGTTCTCTGGAGTGATGAATCATGCTTCACGATCTGGCAGTCTGACAGACAAATCTGGGTTTGGTGGAATGCAGTGCCAACATTACTGGCCAGAATAGTGACAACTGTAAAATTTGGTGGAGGAGGAATAATGTTTTGGGGCTGCTTTTCATGGTTTGGGCTACGCCCTTTAGTTCCAATGAAGGGAAATCTTAAAGCTACAGCATACAAACACATTCTAGAGAACTGCACTTCCAAATCTGTGGCAACAGTTTGGGGAAGGCTCTCTCCTGTTTCAGCATGATAATACCTGCGTGCATAAAGCAAGGTCCATAAAGTAATGGTTTGCTGTGTTTGGTGGGGAAGAACTTGACTGGCCCACACAGAGCCCCGACCTCTACCCCACGAAACACCTTTGGGATGAATTGTAATGCAGACTGCAAGCCAGGCCTTATGTCCAACAGCAGCGCCCAACCTCACTAATGCTCTTGAGGCTGATTGGAAGTTAATCCCTGCAGCCATGTTCCACAATCTACTGGAAAACCTTCCAGCAGAGGCTGTTACAGCACCCAGGGGGTGAGGGCGGGGGGGGGGGGGGGGAGGGTCCACCTCCATATTAATGCCCATTGTTTTGGAATGAGATGTGCAACAAGTACATATAGGAGTGACATTCAGGTGTCCACACACGCTACATTTCCAAAAGTATCTCCATGATAATGAAACGGCAAAACACTGTAAAACGTATGTCCATACTTCATAAAATCATTTGACACACAAATCTGAAATCTTGTGTCCTCCTTCAGCTTACCTGGTAGTGTATCTGGAGTAGGCGTCTATGAATACCTGCCAGTTGTTCACTACCATGATGTTGTAGAGAAGCACCAGTGTGGACTAGGTGTACACAGGGAGGAGATGGCACACAAAAGTGTTAATGTTAAACAGGCAGAAGTAAACCTTCATATACAGTATCAGTCTTGGACATGGACGATAAACATTTCCTGAGATTTATTTTCTAGTTCTTTCATCTGTATTCACACTAGAAGCTCCCTGTTATGTAACTGCTTCAGAATGGCACTCTTTGTGACCTTTAAATACATTGTACATTACTGGTTTATTACCTCACATGTTTTACTAACTTGAACTGACTTTACATTGCTAATAGTTCATATGCAACCTATTTATATAACGCAATGTTATACCAGGTACTTTATCATTAAGGTTAAGGGTCACAATTAAGGTTATTATGAAGTGTTCACCTTAAATTACAAAACCTCAATTTTGCATTTGGGGCCAAAGTACAATCCAAGTACAATCCTGAGTACCACTGAAGTTCGGCTATTTAAATGCATCTGTAATTGGGTACAGTGCAGAGCACACTCTTAGTGTACAAAAGACTAGGCCTTTTCCTTCTTTCTTCCAGGTTTGTTTATGCATTAACAAACTGATTAAATAAGCCAAGGTATAACCTAAGAGAATTATTAATTATTAATTATTAGAAATACATGTGAGAGGAAACAGCTCCCAGACAGCAGATTCTTCTGATGAGCTTCTTTGGAGCTTCACCGGTCAGGAGTGTGATTTGTTGGTACTCACAGCAAAGTCATCAAAGTTGTTAGGCCAGTAGCCTAGTTGCTCGTATGTTCCACACTCCATGCTGAAGTTGGCAGTGCTGGAATTGGTGATCAGGCTACAGGTAGACAAACAGGAGCCTGAATTAACAAACATTGTTATTTTAAATATTTTTAAAGCTTACTGATGAGTTTTCCCATCATCTTTCAGTGCTGATAAAAAGATAAACCAAAATCAAGGGTAGTCCTAGTCGCTACTGTATCTATGTATGAAGCACATTGGGACTAATTGTGTGGAGAAGAATATATTTGGAGGACGATATACAAATTGCCATGAATAAGGTTCCCTGTTAAGAAGGGCACTTATTTGTGGCCCCTGCATAAAGTGATATAGATTCCACATTGAACGAGCTTACAAATACACCGCACTCATAAATCTCAAGTGCACTCAGCTCACTGAAGGGCAATCAGTAACTCTGTTTTAAAATGGGACCACAAAACCAAAAAGCAGAGGCCAGCAAGACAGTGTTTTATCCATGCTCTTGTGTGGGTCAATGAGAGACTGCTAGGTCACATTACAACCCGGTTCAGCCCATGCTAAACATTTAGAAGTGCAAATGTACCATTGCGATTTTATCTGTATTTTAATTAAGACTGACCTTCCTTTTAATTCTGTAGCTACACGTTTATTCCAACACAAGCACTGTAGGATCTCAGATATAACTCACCACCTATCATGAAAAACAGATGACAGAACCTCCTACCCCTGATGCATCTGCCACAGAATCTTTTCATCTAAAAGTTTCAAATTAAAAGTTTCTAACGTGCTCATAATACGCACTCTTAAGTGCAGATAGAGGAGAATTCTGATGGCATGCATGAAAAACTCAATTACGTTTTGCATTTGAAAACAAGCTGGAATTTTATGTTCCACACATTTATTATGTGCAATGGTAGATTAGAGAGAGATGTACCTCGCATTCCCTGGAGCTGGGATTGCTCCCTCGAATAGCCAGATTCCAAGGACAGCAAAGATGTAGTACACCACCTTCACACACAAGGGAAGAGGAATGTTGGAAGGATATTGGATGAGGAGTAATGTAGACTTAATCCCAAAGCTCTAAAGTAATCAACATATCTTTTTTTAAAAATACAAGGCTTGGTGGCTTTTGTGAGTAAATCTTTTTACATGACTTGGATGGCTGTGGAATTGCTCACCACTAAAATTCCAGCAAAAGCTCTGAGGTTTTTCACCAGATCCACCAGAGTGCTGGCAACGAGGGACATCAGCTATAGAAAAAAAGCGTACATTTTTAAGTACAACAATACACAGACTTGAAATGAGAAGTGAGATATCTATTTGAAGTGTCTTCCAAAACAAAAATCTTAAACACTTAACACTTTTAAATGGGTGATCTTATGTCACGGCAATGAAAGAGAGACCTCAAAGTAAGTTTTCGCCACTGGATGGCGCCAAACACAAAGACATCTCAGAAACTAAACCTAAGTTAACCCATTTTAAATTACACAATTTTCCATGGAACATGGAACAGAACTGGCAGAATACTTTCATAATGTAGCAAGGTGCCCATCAGAGGACTAGGGGGTCTGATGTGGGAGATGAATTATCCGGGAGAAAGAAGAGTTATAATCAGAAGAGTGTGAATATGTGCGAATGTGTCTGAGAGCACCTTGATGGTGGGGATGACCCTGAGGAAGCGAAAGATGATGAGCATGTTGACCAGGCGAACCATTTCCCACAGCGAAAGCCTACGGCACAGGGCACACATCAAGCAGGTGCAACAGCTGCATACAGTGCTTCCATACAATCACATTCCTAATAACGTCCGGCAAGGTAGCGATCACATAATAGATTAAATAAACGGAAGCAAAATAACCAAAATAACTTACCAGTGAGGATATGGATATTTGTATGTGGAAAATATGGAGATCTGGAGAACCTTTAGGTTCAAAGAAAGAGAATATTGAAAAACCTAATGAAATATAACTATTACATTAAACCACAAATATAAAATGGTCAACTAGGTATTTCTAAGTATGACACTTCCACTTAAGTAAAATTATGCCATTATTTAAAAATGGCATGAAAGTGGCTCAAGCAATGCATTTCATCATTATCAGTCACCCAAGTAAAACAGTTAATATAAGTGCCCCTCCTCACACACTGTATGTGTGTGTGTGTGTGTGTGTGTGCGGATCATCTTAAACTTGATCTCATCATTCCACATCACGTACCAGAAGGATGATTGTCATCAAGCCATCAAATATATTATTTCTGTATGAAACGTAGCCCCTCCATCCGAATGCAAATATCTTCAGTAGCATCTCAAGCAGATACAGTACAATGAAGAAACAGTTGACGACCTGCATACAAATCAAAATTCAAACCTTTAATATCATTAAGAAAAAAAAACAAAATCTGAACATGAAGAAAGATTAATCGAGCAAACATAATCGGAGTTGGTTCAATTGCAGAATTAATGCTTCTTTTAACTTTAGGCAGACTGGGAGGCTAAGCAAAGCACAAGACCGTTTTTACAATATACATTGTTATGAGCCTGAAAGTACATGTCCTTCCAAATGGTGTTGTCATTATTTGCTTAATATTCAAACTGGTGTAGTTCCTGGAAAGCATTCCGGTTGGCCGAGGTACTTTTATCATTAAAAAGATATTGTGCCCAGTAGGGAAATTGGGACGTAGCATTCCAGAAGTCTGTATTTACCTCAAACACATAGTCATCCCTTTCTGAGACAGGCTTATCTGACTCCACCAAGAGTAAGACCTGAAAGACAGCACAACAAAGACTGTACACATAAATACCCTGAACTGCAGCTTGCTAACAACCTGGTGAAGGTCAGGAGTATGCACCTGGAGATTTTATATATGGAGAAAATATATTCCACATTGAATAAGTAGTTAAATAAACTACTGAAAATGGCTTAGTAGCATCTGTACACCTTTACCCTCACTGAGAATTCCAGAATCTATGAATATGCAAATTGACAACGCTTGCTGCTGTGGTTCAGGGATATATAGGTGGCACGGCAACCAGATTCAAAATATATTTCTTTATGAAACCCATCGACTTCTACATGAGGTTTTGGAAGCAGATAGTCATCTGTAAAATGTGCGCTACAAACACAGATTCCCTCTATGCTGTCAGATACATCCACATGAGTTTTATTAACAAATTCCACCCATTTTTGTTTTAGAATGGGCTCCGTTGTTGACGAGTGGAACAAAGTCCCTACCACGGGATTGCATCCTGAAACAATGTGGTCTGCCATGTTCAACACACCAACTGTCACAACAATGCCGCTAACTAGTCAGGTTTCTGTAAGCTACGTTTATGTTTACCACATCGCTTTCCTGTAATTTGCACATCTTTGCATAGTGGACCATGATAGGTTTAATGTATTTGCCATGTGGCAAATTTTGCTCTTACATGCGCATTTCCAACTCTGATTTCAGGGAAGTACAAAGGAGCTCTCCGACTACAGTGTGATACAGAATGTGATAATGGTGCTCTGGTAAAAAAAAAAAAAAAAAAAAAATTCTGCACAAATATCAATCAGTATAGTAAAAGTCATGCTTCCAAGAGGAGTTAGCCATTTTTAAAAAACCTGACTGTGCCAAAAAAATTGAATTCAACTGCAAGCAGTACAATTTATTTTATCTGACTAACAGTACTTACTATTACATTGTTAAAGGCTCAGAATTAAGTACCTTTTCCTGCAGTTACTGTGCCTCCAATTAACCTATTTGAATGCACTTACGGAACACAATTTGTTTCATCAGTCTGGAAGAGTGATTTTTACAAATGGCTGTGGTGTGTTGCGCTCTGACAGCAGCAGTAGGTTATTGTGCCTGTACCGCAGGGTTGAAACGGTAAGGTATTTACAGCAGTACCGAAAGGTGTTGTGACAGCAGGGCATTGCGACAGTACAGTAAGGTGCTGTGACAGCAGGGTGTAAAAGAGTAGGACTTGGTATCACAGTTATTTAGCAAAGCTGTCAGTATCTGTAAGGAGCAGTGAAACTGAATCTCGCCTTCCAAAAGGTTTATGGCGTGGTTATGTTGTTGGGGAAGGGTAATTTCCAGCAGTATTTTTTCTGCCAGTGGGAGGAGGGCTACTCCTTTGGGGGAGTTTGACTAAAAACATGACAGCTGTGCAGTAGACTTTCAACTTCTGCACATCTGCCTTGTTTGTCACCAATATGACCTGCTGACCACTAGGTGTCACTGTACACCTGAATTTAACTGAGGCTTTCATGACAGCTGAAGGGCTCTGGTTATAAAATGCTTCATGTCCATGACCATGTGGTCACATGAATGCCTGCCAAAACTAAAATCTGTCTCGCACGGGTTACCTTACACAAATGCACAGCATGTTGGCCAGGGCAATGAGGTTCCCCACCACGGTCACATAGTAATGGCTAAAGATGAACTGGAGTTTCTGCAGGAAAGGAGAGCTGTACTCTGGCAGTGGAGGATGCTGGAGAAGAACATTAAAAATATAAATTATCTGTATTGCATATATTCCATTTCACTGTGGTTTAACAACTTTCATTATGTATGACATGGGAAAGAGATATGGAATATCTATACAATATTTACAGTAATATTTAAATGGTTATTATACCATGCTTTCTTGTATACCAACCTCCAAAGGAATCTCAATCCTCAGGATACAGGCTTAATCACTGTTTGCTCTAATGTTCACTTGTATTCAGAAAATCCTCCATTTAGTTCAGCTTAAATCAGCGATAAAGAGAAAGATAGAAAGTGAAACAGTGACGAACTGCGAGACAGGAAGTAATAAACAGTCAGACAGCCGTGGTGATGAACTGTGAGACAGAGAGCGATGAGAAGGAGACGGCGAGGCTCAGCGAGAAACACGCTAACGAAATGCAAGGCAGACGCGTGGCCGCACCTCTTCAATCCTGTCCTTGTCCAGCTCATCAAACAATATCTGAAAGGCCTCCCTGGTGATGGAGCCTCCAGAGAGCTGCTGGGCTTTCTGGAGCCGAGAGAGAGAGTGCAATGAGAGGTGAGGTGACACGAGGACACAGCTAGGATTTCCAGGGAATTCGTTGAAGTTGAGACTTCAGGGCCCTGCTCACCGTGACAACAGCCCGTCTGTAGTAGGACTTCATTTGCACCAAGCGCATCACCTGCAGGACCGTCTCCACCTTCACACCCGTCCTGCCCATACAAGAGAGCAAGGACACCACAATCACTGCTGGGGTTCATAGAGAAACACACTGTCCTTCCCCCACCCACTATCAAATGGTAATGGTAAATGGACTGCATTTATATAGCGCTTTTATCCAAAGCGCTTTACAATTGATGCCTCTCATTCGCCAGAGCAGTTAGGGGTTAGGAGTTAGGTGTCTTGCTCAAGGACACTTCGACATGCCCAGGGTGGGGTTTGAACCGGCAACCCTCCGAGTGCCAGACAATCGGTCTTACCTCTTGAGCTATGTCGCCCCTATCACTCCAATGGCCACTGTAATCAGGTTAGCACTTTGTTACGACATTTTGTTTTACCAACCCTCTTCTGTGGGTTGAAGATTTCAATAAGATTTCAATAAATTTGAGAGCTGCAGTGCTTTCACTCTGCATACAGTTTGAATGATGATGAAAAGCTGTCTCAGTGAAGGAGTCTGTAGGACAGTCTTACTCGTTCTCTGCAGAGCAGGACGCTCCCTGAGCTGAGGAACACAGCACCTCAAAGGCCGCCCGGATCCCCAGCCTCCTCCTCAAGATGGACGTCTGGACGGACATCTGGAGGACAAGGGAGAGGAGGTGGGTATTGGTAAAGTGCATACATACTGCCTCAGAATCCGTGGGCTTTTCGTCAAAACTCCTTGGCTACCTGTTTTTCTGTTTTTGTTGGTTATCTTATTATTTTCACAGACAGCAACACCCACGCACAAAGCTGGATATGAACAGTAAATCCTACGTCCAACACCAGGGCAACACCTGGAATTTGAAAACAAAAACTTGCAGCTTTTGTGTTTCCGAGTCCTGGGGCCATATTTATAAAACTTTGTGGAAGTTCTACACCAAAAGTTCATGGTGAGCAAAAGAAGAGAACTGCGTACAGTCAAAAATATCCTAATTTATAAAGCCATCCGTACACTCACCAGCATGCAGGTTTCTCACAATCAACTTGAAATATCGTAGACGTTCACAAACCTAGTATTCCGGCTGGTCAACACCCACAATTAACCATAAATGGTCGCTGGAATCCTCATGTGATTGCTCATTCCTCATCCTCATTGAATTTATATGGAACTTTTCCTCTCACTCAAAGCCCTTCACTGTTATGGAGGGGAGATTTTCCTCAAGCACCGCCAATGCTACTGTGTCACCGACCTGGCGTAACCCCAAATAAATGAACATTTGTAGAGTGGTGGCAGGTCACAGCAGCCGAAAACGCTATCAGCCATTTTCGGAAATTAAAAAGAAGTAGTCGGGGGGTGTCTCGTGTGGCACAGCCCGTAGAGCGCTTTCCATATGCTCATTGCGAGCCGCGACGTCGTCGGTTCGAGTCCGACCGCCGACCTTTGTCTCTCCCTCTCCCTCTCCCTCTTTCTCCTCCTAGTTTTTCCTGTCTCTCTACAATGATCTGTCAAATAAAGCTGAAAAAGCCCCCCCAAAAAAACATTAAAAAAAAGAAGTAGTCGGATATTAAAGGGGAAGGAAAAGAGGGCGGTTCTGCACACCAGCAAAGCTTAAGTGCCACTGCAAGTGGTCAGGGGACACAGGAGCTAACCCCCCCCCCCCCCCATGAACGTTTGGCCTATATTGGGGATACAGCCTCATCACTGGAGATGGAGGGAGACACTGATGGGGGAACCACATAAATGGGCCATTCCTTACTTGTATGTAAACACATACTCGTCATTTATGCTTATCATTTCATGCATGGATTCTGGAAAACACACTCAGCAGATTACCTTGAATTTATTTCTTTATTTATGAATTTGTTTGGTTTCAGACCAATTCACATCATATGAACCCATAACGAAATGCATTATTTTAGTTTTTCGTAAATTAAATTTCAAATGTCAAATATATTCAGATGTCACTAATTAGAAAGTTTCTTCATGCATATTATCATTCAATGAAAATTGCAACGACTGTGTGATGGACATGGGAGAACACACTCATAAAGTAAGTATCACCAACTCACCAGTAAGTATCCCCTGAATTGGTTGTATATGATTGCAGTCAGCAGGTTCATTAAAAAATAGGTTCCTAGGAGAAAAACAATAACTTCAAAAATCATTGAAACTACTACAGTGCAAAGATAGAAAAGAGCAGAAATGATAATTTCACACATTTTACCCAATAATAATAGTAATAATAACAATGTGCACCACCTGTCTTAGATTTCACAAAAGGTTCAGGCTAATTTTGAACAACTACATTAAGAGGGTCATCACAATTCCTTTATTAGTTCTAAATAAGGGCCATAACCATTTTCATGACCATACACAGACATTATGCCCAGCTTATAACAGCTGACCATAGGTGTAACCAACTGATGTATGAAGTAAACATGTATTAAGCATTATATCCAACTGCTACAAGTCCCCTATATAACATAAAATTGTAATGCACTTATTATGCTATTGTGAACAATAGTACGTCAGACCCACTTAACATATAATGAAGCAATGAATGAGAAAGGTGCAGGTCATAGTGCTTACCAAAGCCACTGAAGAGAATGAAGAAGATGGAATACCCTCTGTTTAAAGAGTAGGCTGGTATCATCACTGTTCACAGACCAAGAAGAAAACACGTATGTGATGCAATGGTTAAAAGCTTCTAATTAAAACCATAAGAGAGAGCTTCACAGTGTGATAGAGTTTCAAGATGAAAACCACACTTATGAAACCCAAATGAAGTGTACTTGCCATCAGGATTATTTGCAGTGGTTAGAAGCACAAGTAAAGATGTCAGAGACTGAGGGAAGTTTCTGAAATAGATCCTCCATTCTTCATTCTTTTCTGGATCCTAAAAAAGGTGAAAAAAGAGAACCTGATGCCATTGAGTTTGTAATTTGATTCCACTACTTTTAGACACAAACTTAGATTAGCAATTTATTGAGACCTAAAATGGAAAATCCTTAGTCCACCTGTAAATACCCGACCAAAATTTGTCTACATTATTACAGAAGCTGTGCCATAGTGCTGCAAAATCACGGTACCACATTCACCACAAGAGGGCACCTCAATAATAACGCACACATTTTTATTTATGTGCAAAAATTTGCATGAACTACTGCTCATAGCTCATTTATAATAGGAGCCAATGGCTGTTTGCCCATGTGAAAAATCATATACTTTAGAATACTTAAAGTGCATGAAATTTAATTACATTTCAAATATGCTGAAGCATAAAATAGAAAACTTAAACTACACTGCAGCAAGCATACTATTTTTTCACATGGGTTACTACAGTCATAACAGAGGAATGACATCACCTCTCCCTTGGAGAAAAGTAGCATGCCAAACATGGTGAAGAGACACAAGTGCAGGGCCAGGAGAAGGATAACACTAGGAAAGAGAGAGATTCAATAAGACACAGCACAATGAAAGAACCTTGTCAGGCACAGAGAATATCAGATTAACAACAAAGAGGCTAACTTCGTGGAATGCACAGCACTCCTTTATAAGAAAAAAGTGCCTTTCAAAGGTGACTTCCCTCCAAGAAAAATAGTAAATCTCAAATTAGAGCCTGTTTTAGGACTACTGAGGAAGTACAATTACAAAGCCCCATAAAAATATTTCCTAAGAAATGAAAGGACATTCTACCAAAGAAGGATTCCATTTCCATAGCAATGTCTATCACAATTCAAAATAGCATGTCTAACACAGATTCCATAAAGCCATTTTAAGTTTTAGAACCATTCATAGATACACACGCTGATAGTAAAAAAAAAATACTTTGAGAGGGACTACCTTGCAATTTCTGGCAATGTCCTTTTGATGCATTTCAAGGTTTTCTTCATCAATGATGAATTTTGAAGGAGAAAGAAGGGACGAAGAAGTCGTCTGATTCTCAAATGCTGAAAATGGCAAACATTGTTGCGATACAATTTTAAGAGCACAGTGGCTAAAACAATCCTATTACAAACACAGCTTATCTCTGCAGTCATAAACAGTAATAAATACACTGCAAAGTACAGTAAATCGTGGGGAATTGCTCTCATAAAACACACCATATGTACAATATTTCCGATTCATTCATTTACTGTAAAGAATGTAACGTTGCCTGAATCCGTTTAAATTGTACCATCACGTCATTCTATTTCTGTTCTCATGCAGTTAAAAAATGAGAATATCCCACTCACCTCTTCGCAAAACATGCTCAGTGACAAGGTCCAATCAATGACACTTCCTGCAAGGACCACCATGTAGCCAATCAGCCATTTGTTCTTTCGGAACTCATCCCAGCCAATCAAATAAATCTGCACCAGAGGATTGGTTATTTAGATCACTGAATCACCACTGCATGTAACGCTAAAACCTTTTTAAAAAAGAAAGAAAACTGACAGAATTTTTTCCTTTGGACTGTAGTTTCAGTCATTCAGCAAACATCACGTAGCTAAAGCACAGTAATTTTTGCTGGCATTTTACAGCACATTCAACACTTAACTAGCATCAGAATGCAATGCAAAGTTATGGGGTGTTGGGTTGTGATGGGCACCTTCAGAGTGAGGTCAAGGGCGAAGACCATGAAGCACACCATCTCAATGCTCTCGGTCAGGCCACATGGAGGCTCCCAGTGGGGCAGTTTGTAGCGGGGGTCAGACGTGGCAGTCAGTGAAGAGGGTTTCTCGATGAAGGCTAAGGCCAGGATGAGGGCGATAACTGCACCCAGGCCCCTGGAAATGAAGAACAACCACCTTCCTCAAATTTATGGCCAAAAGACAGCCACCGCGATACAAGGGCAGTTATTTATTTATGTACCTGAAATATTTATCCTTGCCAAACGGAGGGAACAAATTTGGGTCAATGTCACATCTACAAGGAACAGATTTTTCAGGGAATGGTTTCATTTATGCAATGTCTCGCCAGGTCACGCAGAGTGTTCAAGACTATTACATTACAGTCATTTAGCAGACGCTCTTATCCAGAGTGACTTACACAACTTTTTACAGTTGTGTAAAAAGAGCAGGCTGAACTTAGAGCTAGATAGTGCAGGCAAAATTGCAAACCATGTCTTTTCCATTATTACAATGTAAGACTCGTGTTTCTGTTTGGATGCAATGGCCACCGATTCAAATGTCATACATGGATTCTGTGGAAGCTTTACACTTCATCTTGTATAAAAAGAATAGTAGGCAGCCGTTATTTATTACAAAATAGTGAAAAGGTTGGTTGAAAGACAGATGCAAGATTGTCGACTTTTGCAGCTTACCATTGGTAGATCCTGGAGTAGTACCATCTGTAAAGCCAGAGGGATCTTGAATCCACTCGATGATTGATGGAACGATACTATGGGGGGAGCATTAAAAAGTCTTGATATATTCAATGTATCCACTATGCATATGGTTACATACACTCAGTGGCCACTTCAATGGGTACACCTGCTCATTAACGCCAATAACCTCCTCTTCCAAACAGTGAATCATGTGGCTGCAACTTAATACATAAAGCATGCAGACATGGTGAAGCGGTTTCGTTTTTGTTCGACCAAACATTGGGCAAGATGGGCATGGGCAAGATGCATCCTCTTAGCCACATTGATCGTGGTATAATCGTTGGTGACACACGTGTTAGTTGCAGAATGTCAGAGACAGCTGCCCTCCTGCGGTTTTTACACACTACAGTCTTTAGAGTTTACAGACAATGGTGCAACAAAACAACACACCTGGAATTATGAATCTCAATTTCTGCTGCAACATCCAATATGGTAGGGTCAGAATTTTATACAAACAACATGAATCCATAGATCCATCCTGCAATGTGTCCACAGTGCAGGCTGCAGGTGGTGTAATGGTGTGGTGAATGTTTTCTTGGCACACATTAAGCCCCTTAATTTCAAGTGAGCATAATTAAAATTCCACTCATTACCTAAGCATTGTTGGTGACAATGTGCTCCCCTTTATGACTAGTCTACTTTTTTTCAAACAGATATTTCCCACAGGATAATGTGCCATGTCACAAATACACATCATCTCAAGCTGGTACCACGAACATGACAGTGTTCATGAATGAGGTGGAACAGGACAGGAGGTTTACGGCATGAATGTGTGGGCAGAGAAATGATGTGACGCTACTGACCAGCACCTCGTTGAATCTCTGCCACAAAGAATGCAAGCTATTCTGGAAGCAAATGGGGATCCTACCCCATTCTACACAGGTGTACCTAATGCTGGCCACTGATGATATTTTATAATTCTTATTGTACACACATACTACCATGACTGCTATCATTATTATTGACAGTAGTAGTAGTAGTAGTAGTAGTAGTGGTGGTGGTGGAGGTGGTGTATGGTGGTACTAGATCAAAATATCAAAACAAGAAATAAAAAAATGACAAAAAGGATACCTGTATGGCATCCTCAATGAAAACAACAGCTTGCTGGATGGAAAGTGCCTCATCTCCTAAATAAGGAAAGAGGACATTGGCTGATGGATTAGTGAGCTTCAAAACCATGCTATAGAAAACAGCAACTTTAAATCATGCTAGATTTTTAAACCACACTGATGAACAAAGCTGAACAATAAGTGAACAAAAGCAGTATTTAAACCTTGTCACAATTAATAACTGCCAATTCTGAAGTGAAGTGAGGTTTAAATACTGCTTTTGTTCACTTATTGTTTCATGAGGCTGGAAAATGAACCAGCTAATAAATTGAGTAATGGTGACTCTGAACCTAGGACATCATGGCAATTGTGATAAGCTTTTATTTGTCCAATAACACACACCCAGTGCTTGATAAAGCTGCAATTAAAACATGAACGCAATCCGACATTTTCTATACAACACATTCTTCGACTAATTTTAGCAAGCACTTCCTGATCTTTAAGTACAGCACAGAAGGGGTTGACGTGTACCAATATTTGCAAACAGCCTCTCCTGGGCCTCTTTCCCACCTGCCTTGAGACGTGCACTGCTGTTTTACAGCGTAACATCTTAAACGTGTTGATAAAGAAAGAAAAGATACATGTTATCGAAATAAATTATGCATAAACACCGACTCCAATCTTGGGGGGTGAGCGGCGGCGGTGTTGAGGTGACATACGGTCTGTGTGGACATTACAGCTGTGACTGCAAAATCACTTCTGCAAGACAATGTTGGGATATTGAGTAAACTACACCGACTTTTCGGAAATAGGATAAGGTGTGGTACAGAAGGCCCACTGATGACATGCAAGCTTCGCAAGTTATCTTGCTATAAAGACACTGAAAAACGCAGGAATCCTGCAGAGAATTAGATTTGTTTCGTACACAGTCGAGGAAGAAAGTTAAAATCTCGAATGTCGTCGACACAAGAATAACCTTTACAAATGTCTTCACTGCGTAGACAGGAGATTAGTTTCAGGTGCACTCTCCACCCAGAGGCGCATCCACAAGCTCACCTGAGTTAATATTTCTGCCACATTGGATCGACTTGTCGGGAGGTGACTGTTAATTGCTTTTGCTGCTATCAACTTACCCCAGTCGACATAGCAGGAATGTCCAGTCGCTGAGTATGACAGCCGCCTTGCTTTTGGAGGATTACCAGAACGAAAGCCGTAGTCTACGGATCTTTGGTCCGTGCTTCCAGTGAGCAATGGTTCAGTTTCCATTCAGAAAAATAAATAGTGTCGTATCAGAAATGAAACGCCTTTCGATAAGTTTGTAGGGTACTTTTCGAAGATGACCACAATACAAAAGGTAAGCGAATTTGCAGTAGAATGTTTCCTTTTCGAAGGAACGAAGACGCCAAACATTCCATAAAATAGGCTAGTGCTAGGTCTAGAATGTATACGCCATGAGTTCCATATACACCCGCACCTGAAACCTGCGTGTACAGTTGAAAACTTTGAGCATTATACTTGTTTTCAAGTAAAGCGCGATACTCTCATGGAGCCCTCCGCCTTATCCCTTCAAAACACCTGGAATCAATGTCGGCAAACCTGTTCCTCGCACCGGGACCAAAACATGAATGTAATCGGAAGACTGGGCGTGTAGTTAAAAACTAAACTGTAGCCTTAGCGTACTGTATTTCAGCCTTGTTGTTACTTTGCTTCGGGATGATTACAGTGATCAGTTGGCTAAGTAGTCATTTAGTATACTAAAGTCTCATAAAGAAGTCAAGTGGCAATTAAGGTAAAGAAATGAATTTGCAAAGAAAATTAAATAAAAATGAATATTTAAACATGGGTCTCTTATCCGCGCATGCAGATTTATGTAGACTGCGCGCTCTCTCTCTCTCTCTCTCTCTCTCTCTCGACAGTTATTCACAAAATGTATATTCACCTTAATGATCATACTAACTGGAGTAAACATTAGACAAGTTTGTCCTGAATAAATGTGTACAGTCAACGTGATAACTGCTTATTATTTATTTATTTATTTATTTATTTATTTATTTATTTATTTATTTATTTATTTATTTATTTATTTTTGCTTTCATTTGGAAATAGTTATGTACAGTATGTTGCCAATGATTCACTGTTACTGTTGCTTATGGTTTACCCCCTGGAAGGAGGCCCTTCTGGATGCTAAGTGCAGTTTATTTGACTTTCCTATGAGATCAGTGCTGGAATCTACTGTCAGCCTCCCCTGCCATTTCCCATGATTCAGCTGTGGTATGTTGGTTTCTGGATGTTTGTCATCCAGTACACAATACAGATGGTGGGTGAAATGAGTCATAGATGAATACTATGATCCTTTACAGCCACAGTGTCTGCTGCAAAACTATTGATAGCTATACTCTTTTCTCCAACAGATCTTTTCTTAAACTCAGCAATTTTGTGTGTACATAAAGTCTATTTTAGGGGGTATTTACTTAGTCATGTACATACATAAATGCATACATACACACACACACACAAATTAAGACGTATTGGGACAGTGACACCATTTTTGTTGTTTTGGCTCTGTACTCCAGCACATTAGATTTGAAATGAAACAACAAATAAAAGGTTAAAGTGCTGACTGTTTGCTTTGAAATAAGGGTATTTACATCCATGACAGAGAATACCACATCAGCATAGCCTCAGAGGGCATCAAGAACAAGTTCTTTCATGTCACTCCCCTGCTGAGATCATTCCATTGGCGACTGTTGCTGCCAAGTTCAAAATCCTGACCCTCGCCTAAACTGCAGCCAACGGGACGGCCCCCGCCTACCTACAGGACATGATTCAATTCTACACGCCAGCTCGACCACACCGCTCTGCTGCAGCAGGGCGACTTGCACTCCCTGTCATCCTGGTGACTGGTTCTCGCTCGTCCCTACCACGGAGCTTCGCTATCCTAGCTCCCCAGTGGTGGAACAAACTCCCTGTTCACTGAGTGGTGGAACTCCCTGAACCACTCAGTCATTGCCAACCTTCTGCCGTAGTCTGAAGACGCGTCTCTTCAGACTGTACCTGAAGTAACTATCACTACTCTGCTTGCCACTCCCAAAATAGATTACTCTTATTGTCAGGGTTCTGTTGTCTTCTGTTGTCTTCCCCCTTGTTGTTCTCCGTTGGGCCGCCAGATGGCGGCACCTCGGTTTGTGTTCAGTTAATTGTTTTATTGTTTTCTATTATCCAATTATTAGTTGCGTTCTGTCTCGTGTTCCCCTCCCTCTCTGTGGCTTGATTGTTCATCGTGCCCTCCTGTGTCTCGTCTGCGTCTTTCTATTTAAGTCTCCCTTTCCCCGACTCAGGCGCTGGAATCTTTTGCTCTGCTTTGGTTCGTTTGCCTTGCTACCTGTACCTGTACCTGTACCTGTACCTGTACCTGTACCTGTACCTGTACCTGTACCTGTACCTGTACCTGTACCTGTACCTGTACCTGTACCTGTACCTGTACACCTGTTGTTTGCCTGCCTGTGCCCTGATTCCTGTTTACCTGTTGTTTGCCTGCCTGTGCCCTACCTGCCCAGTTTTTCCTCATTTTTGGGTTTCTGTATTTTTGTCTTGTTTTTTTGAGGATTTCGTTGGTTGTAAATTTCGCCCTGTGAGACTCTTTGTTCCCTGTCTTAGTTTATTAAAGTCCTTTGTTTTCCCCATTTTTGGATTTTCAGTTTTTACTCTGCGTTTGGGTCCATTCCCGCACCCACTCCTGACACTTATCACTTGTATCCTTCTATTTTGTCTGTTGCACTTCCATGTTACACATGTACCGCCATCCCTTATATTGTACTTGTATTGTTGTTTTGATTGTGTAGCTCGCTGGCTTGCCTCATAGTTTGACTTAACATTCCTCTCTGACTATGCTTACTGTGTGAACTGGAGTTAATGTATTAATGGCTATCAATTACAGTTACATAGTGAGTATTGTACGTTATCAGACAGGTGTTTTGTAGTTGTTCCAATGACCTTCGGTATGCACTTATTGTACATTTCTTTGGATAAAAGCATATAATGTAAGAACAGAACGACCAGATTAGAGTTTTAACAGTACATTTAAAAAATGTGCAGTTCTGGAACAGAGTCTTACGGACATATGAGATGAGTATTAACCTGTACCAAAGTGGTGGAAAGAGAAAAGTTTGAAGAAAGAAAGGAACTGCTCACGATCCAAAGCTCCCGCTCATCTGTGAAACATGGTGGAGGTACTATTGTGGCTTGGGCATGTATGGCTGCCACTGGAACTGGCTCATTTGTCTTTTTTGATGATTATTGCTGACAGCAGCAGTACTATGAATTATGAAATCCACAGAAATATATTTCACATCCAACCAAATGCCTCAAAACTATTTGGATGGTGCTTCACTTTGCAGCAGGACAATGCCCCCAAAGATACTGTTCAAGTAGCTGAGGAGTGTTCAGGACCTAAAAGGGGATTTTCTTGACTGGCTAAGTCAATCCGCTGTCCTTAATTCAACTGAACATGTATTTTGCTTGCTGAAGACAAGACAGAAGAAACAAACAGGAACTGAAGAATGCTGCAGGACAGGCCTGACAGAGTATCATCAGGGAAGAAGCCAGCATCTGGTGATGTTTATGATTTGCATTCTTCCAGCAGTGATTGAATGCAAAGGATTTGCAACCAAGTACTAAATATGCAGACTTTATTTCAGATAATGTTAGTATTTGTCCAATTATACTTTATACCAAAGTGTCAGCATATGCAGGAAGTAAGCACAGGTGGTTAGGGTTAGCTCACATTCATTTGCATACTGTAATTTCCTAGGGTGGAAATAATGGTCATTATTGGTACAGTAGGAATTCTCAATTTTATGTGTTACTGGGAAACCATTTTAATGCACTGCCTCAAGTGGTCAATCATGTTATTATCATCTTGGCATTCCCCTAAACGGCAGATGTAACCCATTGTTATGACTATATTCAAGTGAGAACATTTGCAGTGGAGTGTTCCCGAGTGGCCCAGAGCGGTTTAAGTTGCTCTTGGTAAGACTGTCTAGCAAATGCCAGTAATGTAATGTGTTTTAGTGGTAAAACTTGTTGCACAGGAAGCGTTTTCCAGCTAGTGTGCTTTCATGTTATAAATAAGACTCCTTGTGTGTAGATATGCCAGAGGTCTTGTTTGTTTTGGGTTTGTTTTTTTTTTTTTTTTTTTTTTGGGGGGGGGGGGGGGGGGGGGGGGGGGTGAACCCATATTGCCCAAGGGCGCACTTTTCATAATTTTACAGTGACAGTGTACAACAATCTCAGTTATACTGTGGAACAGCAGAGGCGTATTCAACATGTCAAAATTATTACCCTATGTTTATCTGACTTGTTTGTTAGCAAGACCATCTTGCAAGCCAATGCATGTGTAATTAATATTCACAGGTTCAAAAATGTTATTTAACTAACTTATTGATTTCCAGATAGAATGCCCTCTTTCAGCGGGAATATCTGATTTTTTGGAACTGATCTCACACTGCATGAAGAACTCTGTTCTATGGACAAAATGTTTCCTTTTAATAACTAACCAGGCAGCATTAAATATACTTGAGAATTATTTGAAAATGAAGCAACTCTCACTGAACTAAAACAGATTGTTTACTGTGCTGACAGGAAGTCAGGATATATGATAAAGAGACATATATGATAAAGAGCTGCAAAACATCTGATGGGATCGGCATTATGTAAAACTTAGGTTCTCCATAATACAGTGTAATCATGTTTTGTGTTGTTGGTAAGCTGATGTCATGGGGAAAAAGTTGGTGTCTTTGGTGGTGGGGTGCTGACTAAAGACCTGGATACCTATGGATCATCGCCCAGCCAGATACAAAGGTTAACCCAGTGTGATATGCTTACAGGGACAGTGCAAGCAGGATCATTCATCTGTATCTTTGTTTGATGACTTGGTGTTTTGCTCTCATGTTTTTGTATATAAGGGGTTCGGGGAGACTAGTCAGCACGGTCTCCTGCGTTTATGTGTATAGTCATTTCACCAAACACATTTTGCACATTTGTATATTTTCATTATTACTGAACAGTAATGCTGCTCTCATTTCAACCTGGCATTTCTTGTAGACACTGCACACCTAGACATTTTAAAGTCATAAAATACACATAGAATGCAGGATATTTGCAACTCCGTAGCCACTCGCCTATGCCCTAGTGTCCTAGCAGGATACTAATTGTATTTATGCAGGCTACACAGGCCAGAGACATGTCCGCGTCTACCAAGATAGATTGCAATCCACATAGAGCCACACTACAGCACAGTGGAAGGGTTAAAACACTATTTTGGAGTCAGATCATTGAGGTAACATTAAATTACTCCCGTTCCAGTAGCGCCGGATAAGACTACATGCATTCCTTCACCACTCAGATACTTCGGCTGTTTGGTTTGCGGAAACGTTTCTTACAGTTGGTGACCTCGACACGCCGTTTGGTGTATCTGAGGGGTTTCTTACATGTTGATTTATTTGAATTCCTGTATTCCACAATTCCTCTACTGGTGTCATTCTAAATACTGCCTCTTGGTGGTCATATACATAACTACAATTCTCATATTTGTCTTCATCAGGAGTGGAAACCCGGCAACTGAAATGAAACCATTTGTTCAAAGACAAAGCATATGACAAGCCAAACCTACCTTGTGTTAAATGAAGTTAAATGAACTTTTGTTTAGAATTTTTCAACAACATGTTTTCAACAAGATTAATTAATCAAGAGATTGGTTGTAACAAAAACCACCATACACAGAGGGCCCTCTGAGAACAACTGAGGTCCAACAGAAAACATCAACTCCATTTGCTTTTCATCCTATTGGTGAACTCCAGTTGTCGCCACTGAGGAAGGTTCCAAGGTTTAATTTAGCTTTCGAACAAGCCCTGTCAGCTGGTAGCTTCGTTTTGCTGTACTTCTGCTTCTTCAACTTGACCATTGCAGTAACTAGCTACAAACGCTCAGCTGAAACCTGATCTCACCCCACAGGCTTTGTAGCCACATACACCCCTCCCACACAGAAAAGCTTGTCACGCCCAGCAGCTTCCCAAACACATTTTAGAAGAAGAAATATAGTCAGAGGAGCACAGATTTGGCAAATGTGTACAAAGACAGAGATTGCCAGAACATCATAGATATCAATGAGCGTAATTATTTTATAATATTTTCAAGGTAAAAATCCTGCATAGTATTCCTTTAATATTTGACAGAGGATTTATCAGCCCCGGGTTTTTCATAACTTTTTCAACCGATAATCACCTCAGAATTGCCAAGTGGTTGACAACAGTAATTCAAAAATGATGTGCCATATGCAGTGCTTATCTGGTTCCAACACACCTGTCCTTTGGTAGATTTGTCATCAATTTATGAGTCTACTCCAGAGCTAACTGAAGGATGGACGATATTTGAGTTAATAAAAGACAAGTGTGATATAAAATGGGTTTCCTCAAACCTCTAAGCATAAATCTCACTGCCAATGTGAGTGTTTATCTTTAATTGAAAATACTTCAGCAGATGGTATGGTACAGTTTACTTTGGAATACAGCATGACATATAAAATATTTTCAAGACAACAAGCACACATCTTTCTCTGGCCACAAACTATTCAAATTAAGATTATTTCAGGTTTTAACTTTCTTAGACCTGCACCCCAGCCTCCCAATTGCATTTTTTGACAATTACATTTAAAGGCAGGCCTACTGGTTGTTTGGAGATGTGTATATACTGTAGTTACACCTGGATAATACTACAGTGCTATGAAACATATTTGCCCCCTTTCTGGTTTCCTCTATTATTGCATAATTGGTACACTGAATTATTTCAGCTCTTTAGACAAAATGTAATATCAAAGGGATTCTGCACAAAACACATTTTAAAAATGATTTAATTTTTGTAATGAAAAACAGTGTGGCAAATATGCAGTAATAGAGGAAAACAGGAGGGGGCAGATACTTTTTCACAGCACTGTATGCCATTAATGTGGGTATTTATCTCTCGGTTAATGATGGATGAGTCTTCTGTCATCTGACGATATCAATGCTTCACAACTTCTGTTTTGAGCAGAGTAAGAGTAAGAAAGTTTATGCTCAATTTTTATTTATTATTTATTTATGTATTTGCTCAATTCAGTTTTTTGTTCAAAACCGTCTGATGCATATCAGAGGTTCCGCTGTGTACATCTGTCATTTTATAACCCAGTTGCCCTGCCTTCACTGACGATAACTGGTCGGCAGGGGAAAACTGGAGGTTGAAGCTAGTGGCTTGAGAGCCATTGTCCAATCCTGAAGCGAAGCTACTATATGGTGCCGGGTTTGCTGAGACGCTACTGGTTGGACACCATCATTTAAATTAACATATGCATGAAAGGCGGTGCGATGATACGACCATGCACTTTTTTCATGTCGTTTCATAAGCGCCTGGAAAGCCTAGATTGGAAATATTAGTGGACAAAAACTGCCTTTCTGGAAGAAACACAAGTGAGTAAACGTTCGCCAGTCAGACATTTTCGTATTTGATTATAATTGCTGTCGTGAAATCAAATTATTTTCGTTAAGTTTGTTTGCAAATGCTAGGATGTCTCATATTAGTCAGCTTGCTGGCTAGCTCTCAATAGTAGCTGTCTACCGTAGGCTATTTTCAATCAAATACATGCTCTAACAGGCCTAGCTATTTAATAAATTCATATTGAAATGGCATAGTTGCAAGATTGTTACCACAACATGTTACTTGCGGCAATAGTCCGTATTGATGCAGCATTAGTTTAAAACATCGAGACGACGCAACGACTTCGGCTAATTTACAGCCAAAAGTTATGTTATTGCCATTGCTTAAACATGAAGATAAAACCTGTGGATGGAAATGCATGAACCTTGTAATCGGTCGTAAGCAAAACGCTAATCTCGCTTCAGGGTTTTTTGTGAATGTTCATGTTTATGTGCAAAATCCTGGAACTGAACGTGTCGCAAGAGGTCCCAGTGGGAGCATCCTGTTTATTCCTTTATTAGACAGTCCAAATGACATAAGACGCAACAACCTGTAGGCCTATAGCCTACTGTAACGGTTTCGGTATTGTTGCTCGTCTCGTTTCCTGATCACATTTTTTCTTTCGAAGTTCAACCTAATAAAAAACAGTTAATGTGAGTTTGTAAACCAGCAATGCTACTTGCATGAAGTCTGGGCGATCTGCGCAGCAACCGTTTCAGTCAAAACATTATGTTTAAAACATACAAATATTTTGTAATGGTAAAATTCCAAGTCAAACTGAATGCCATTATGAAATAAAAAATAAAGCAAAGATGACACAGTGGATTAAGTTAGCCTACCACAAATTCATTACAATTCAGAAACCTCAACTTGCTATGTAATCAAGTCTAAGTTACTGATGTGAGCATGATGTGACCATCTTGTGTACACGAGAGCTGAATTAAGTTTATTCTCAATCAGACCTGCTTGTACACGGCAGCAACTCATTATGGTTAACCTGCTCACGGTACACTACACCCAGGTGTGTAATATTAATGATTAACGGTTTTTCTATGCATTTCCAGATTGATGTCAGCCATTCTTTGCCAGTTTGTATCTAATTGTTAAGTTATTCTTGAAGGCTTTATCTTCTGACTTGATCTGAGAGATATTTACTTTAGTGAAATTGCTTTGTTGCAGTTTGTGCTATAATGTTTCAAAGGGGCTCGAGTTTCAGTAATTGAAAACAAAGGCATACTCGCAGCATATTGCATCCACGAAACAGAAATATGGGACTTAAATTATAGCTGACATGACTACATGTTACGCTCCATGGACACAGAGTAGTGGTCCAAGAGCAAAGCATAAGGCTGTGAGGTTGTGGATTTAAATCTCGGGTGTAACCCTATTGCACCATAATGGGTGTAGCTATTCCATACTATAAATCACTGACTTGTATGAACCCAGCTATAGGATTTGTCGATAACATTTTATCATGTTGCTCCACCCATTTTGAGGTTTGCATAGTCTTTTTGCCCCCTGACTACACTTGAGAAAGGTAGTTAACCTGTTTTGATTCTGTAGATATTCAGCTCTATACATGTACATTGACAACATATCAAATTCATTAAATTCTAAGGCTGTATTTTAAACCAATACATTCTGCATTATAGAGCTGGGCAAGGAGGGCTGTATCTCTTTCTGGATTTCATGCCAACTTGTGGTCTTAATTATTTATTAGCCTTAGCATTTACGGTGTCTGACATTTAGCTATATTTATTGAAGCACATGAATGACAGCCAATGACTGTTCTTGTGTCCCTATATGAAAAGATTAACTGGGATCTAATCTAGCGAGTTAACCAGCGTTGATGTATACTGCCAGTTAGCTCATTTAGCCCAGGTAATCAGTGGAAACAAAAACCTGCATACGCACCAACCCTCCAGGACTGGAACTGCCCAAGCCTGGGCTAGACTAAGGTAGTTAAATACCTGCTTGATGCACAATGAAGAAAAAAAAACTAGGAACACCCTTCTTAACCCTTGGGACAGATGAATTGGTCTATAGCTGTACCAGCATTCTGATCCTGATTTAAGGTTGGTCTCCTTGAATAGCTTGCTAACGTCCTTCTAGCTTTTGTGGTATTACAAGGGCACATGCTTTCCTTTTGATTTTCAGGGTTGTTGTGTTATTTATTTATATTGTGTTTTTATGGTATGCACCCTAGTGTTCAAGGTGTGTCCTTTTGCACCTCACTCTGCCAGGTAGAATGACTGCCGTCGAGCCCACGGTGGTGACCCAGAGACGCACCAAGGCCAGCGCCAATGGAGAGGGGCCTAGTGATGAGACTCGGGGCCAGTGGGGAAGAGCTTGGTGAGGAATAGAACATTTCAGATAGGCCCTTTGCAGATGACAAGTTTAATATTATGCATTTTATTCAGGATTCTAACTAACTCAAATAGTTGAAAAAAATAACTTTAAGCCTGAGCAAATTGTATGAAAATGTGCAAAAAGGCTTGTATTGCTAGATCAACATAGTATGTTTCCTTCTGACATTAGCTATGTTCAGACTGGCACGCCATATCCATTTGGTTTGCATATCCAAATTGAATCTAATGATTGGTTTTATTAAGTTTAAACAGCAAGAAATTACACGAAATCAGATTTTTTTTCCCAATCAGATTTAAACCACGTGCGTATGTGGTGTTGAAATGCGATTCAAATCGCATGTCTGAAAGTGCATCTCAGTCTGATTGGATTTCAAGTGTTTTTTTTTTCATCATTTGCAATTCGACAAGCATGACATCACATATGGAATGCCTCAAAGTAAGAAACAAAATAAAATGGGGTGCACAAATCAACTCCTCAGTTGCTAATGGTGTCATAAGTGATGTGTGAATTTTGAGCAATGACTAGATCTTGCCATGTTATAAAGGGTGAGAGGAAAAATCGCCATTCTTCAGCTAGATTGCCGCACTGTGACTAGTTTCGTATCAGAGAAATGCACCACCATCATTCATGTGTGCACGCCTGCATCGTTACCACAGCAACCAATGTTGATGGCCACAAATGAATGCACCGCCTGAACTCACAAATGCGATCTGATAAGTGTGGACCGTCAGTCCGAAAGATTGGATTTGAAAAACAAATGGGACTTGCCTGCCGCATGAGCATAGTCATTGCAACATTAAAATAACCACATATTTTATTCTTTTATAGGGCGTGGTTCTGTTGTGTAAAATACAAATTCAGCCACACAGCCATAGATAGTCATTGTCTTTGTGTAGGTTGTACTGTTTGTCGACTGACTGCGCATAAGAAACTTTCAGACTGATCTTAATCAGTCCAGGTTTGCTATTGCTATTCTGTCAAGGAGCAGGTGCCAGAAGTGCTCCTTAATTTATGTATCAATAAAGCAGCAGGACCTTCACCACTGAAAATTCAATAAATATGATCACTCAGGCACATAGTCTATACCTTAAACAAGACCCAGTAGAATTATCTGCACCCGATCTGAGTATGTTTCCTTGGGTCTTGCCAGGGAGGTGGACTGGTTCTCCCTGACCAGCGTGGTCCTGCTCCTGTGCTTTGCCCCCTTCATCGTTTTCTACTTCATCATGGCCTGCGATCAGTACCAGTGCTCTGTCACCGAGCCCCTCCTGGACCTGTACGCTGGCAAGGCCACCCTCCAGTCCATCTGGAACCGTGCCCCGTCCTTCACCTGGGCTGCCGCCAAGATCTACACAATCTGGGTGTCCTTCCAGGTACAGGAAAGCTGAGGTGGGGCCAGGAAGGGCCTGCTTTCTAGATATAGTCCAATGTACCAGTACTGATTGCCAAAGCTGAAAGTCCTCTAAGAGGCTTTTTTATTGTATCAGACTGTGAATGTGTGTGGCTGTGTTTTCAAATTAGCTTTGAATGAATGTGTGAGTGGCGCTCTTTTTCAGGCTTTTAACATGAACAACCACAGGACCAGTAAAACCATGGCCAGCTGTCTGTCTGAAAGTCACTGCAAGCAGGATTCTGCCTAACAATGTACCATTTTTCCACCAGGTGGTGCTTTACATGTGCGTCCCGGATGTCACTCACAAATTCCTGCCTGGCTACATGGGTGGAGTTCAGGATGGAGCTCGTACTCCTGCAGGTACAACAGTACTTGTGTTAAGGTGGACATGTTTACTTAGACACATGCCCACATTGCAGCTACAGAACTGGTTTATAGACTTAGCAGCTCTAAAGGGCAGTTCTGTGTTAGCACACTTCGCTGTGTCTATGGCTAGTTGTACTATTGTAGCAAATTACTACCACAGGTAGGGGAGGAAAAGAAGGCTTTTTTCTGCTTAAAATCATGGAAAATTATTATACACAAAGATAAGTTAACTGTTGCTGCCTTTCGCCCAAGTGCAAACAGTAGTGCAAACTGTAAAACTGAATAAAGGCCTGTGCATTAATTTATTTCCAGGGCTTATTAACAAGTACCAGATCAACGGTCTGCAGTCTTGGCTCATCACCCACACCCTGTGGTTTGCCAATGCCTATCACTTCCACTGGTTCTCCCCCACCATCATCTTCGATAACTGGATCCCCTTGCTTTGGTGCACCAACATCCTCGGCTATGCCGTATCCACATTTGCATTCGTCAAGGCCTACCTCTTTCCCACCAATGTAGAGGACTGGTACGTGCCATGCTGTCCCTGCCAGAAAATGTATTTTCAATGTGCCGAGACAACTGAAATTCACCTGTCAGGACAAGGCATTTTCTGAGTGTATTTCCTGGATTTCTTCTGCAGCAAATTCACTGGGAATTTTTTCTACAACTACATGATGGGAATCGAGTTCAACCCCCGCATCGGGAAGTGGTTTGACTTCAAGCTCTTCTTCAATGGGAGACCAGGCATAGTGGCCTGGACACTCATTAACTTATCCTATGCTGCGAAACAGCAGGAGCTCTATGGTGAAGTGACAAACTCTATGGTTCTGGTAAATGTGCTTCAGGTAAGAGGTCATCATGATATTCCTACTAGTAATATTCCTCTGGTGCCCTTTTGTTATAATTACCATGATAACACTAGACTGTCCAAAGTCCTTGCCCCTTAAGGCCTTTCTCAAATCAGATCTATAATTATGTTCAGTGAATCCAGTTGTCCATATGCTCTTAAGGCTTATCAGTAATGGCTGATTTTGAGTGAAGATTTCAGCACTCCATGAGCAGTGTATTCTAAGATACGGCTATGTTGTCAAAGGTATCATTGCTCATGATATGGGAAAGCTGCTGTAATGGTTTCTTTAAAAAAATCTAACTCAATACCTCATTACTTAGTTATAGTTATGAGAACCAGCTCTGATACTGATCTTCAACGAGTTATCAAAGTTATGCTGCTATCTAACTGTAGTTGTAATGATTAGTAACATTATGGTCTAATATCTGCTTCAGTCCAGTTATTGTGCTTTGACAACCTGTGGCTTTCGTAGGGGATCTACGTCCTGGATTTCTTTTGGAACGAGGCATGGTATCTGAAGACCATCGACATCTGCCACGACCACTTCGGCTGGTACCTGGGCTGGGGGGACTGTGTTTGGCTGCCCTTCCTCTATACCCTGCAGGTGATAATTTTCTCAATTCATCAGGGTGTTCCAGATACAGTGTATAAATGGTTACAATAACACACACTGTCGATAAATTCTGCCATCTACTGGCATGCCTGGGTATGACATGTACACAGTTGAATAGTATGCAGTGGAGTTGGTGATGTGCCCTCTTAGTTTGATGTTTGCAGCTCACATCTGAATTTCCCTTCTTGTGTCATTCTCAGGGCCTGTACCTGGTCTACCACCCGGTCCAGCTGTCCACCATAAATGCTGTTGGGGTCCTCCTCCTGGGCCTGGTGGGCTACTACGTGTTCCGCATGACCAATCACCAGAAGGACCTCTTCCGCCGGACCAATGGCAATTGCACCATCTGGGGCCGCAAGCCAGCCTACATCGAGTGCACCTACAGCTCAGCAGACGGCCAGGCGCACCACAGCAAGCTAATGATTTCGGGCTTCTGGGGCGTGGCCCGCCATCTCAACTACACGGGTGACCTGATGGGCTCGCTGGCCTACTGCATGGCCTGCGGGGCAGGGCACCTGCTGCCCTACTTCTACATTGTTTACATGACCATCCTGCTGGTCCACCGCTGTGTGCGTGACGAGCATCGCTGCCAGAACAAGTATGGCAAGGACTGGAAACGCTACACCGATGCCGTACCGTACAGGCTACTGCCTGGTATCTTCTAGAATGAACACGGAGGGATTGCCACAGCTAATGTGATATCCCTGCTGTGTACCAGTGTGATGTTGCAGGGTTACAGGACTAACATTATGTGTTGCATTGGCTGGGGCATTTATTTCTTTGCAAATGCTTCTACTGTGCTGATATTTTCTGGGAACAGTGTCTGTGTGTTTAAGCACAATTGTGTGTGAGTGCATGGGTGTCAGCATAGGTTTCATTCCAGGTGTCTTCTAATACAGGACTAACATACTGGTGGGGAAGAAGGGTAAAACTGCTGTGTGGCAAGTGAGTGCCACCCCTCTTAGATAAAACACACTCACGGGAGACTGACTGTCTCCGTAACCCGCACTTCCGTGCTATTTTATTATCAGATACGGTTTTTACAGACACTTTTTCAGACTGTGTATCACAGTTCCGTAGCCGTCTTGTCATTGGCGATCCTCTCTCTCCGGCTTCCGGTCTGGCTTTTAAAAACCCCAGGCTCACTGTTGAAAGCAATCAGAGGCAATCAGCGCAATAAAACAATTAACAATTATCGGCGCTGATTACCTCCAGCTGACAGTTGTGACGAAGGATCCGAGAGCCGCTCCTCTCACACTCTCTCTCTCTGCAGCCGACGCTCAAACCACGCCCACCCCACCACATGCTGGTTTGGTTTTAGATTTACCACATTAACATTGACAATTGCTACATTTTATTATAAGAAATTTAGGTGGCTAGACTGTCAGTCCTTATTTTTTAAAACTTGCTAAAAGTTTTTTATCAACTTCAAAAATAAATTAGTAAAAAATGTGTAAACAGTTGAATCTTTCCTTGAACTTAGTGAAACATGTGAATGACACTCTTATTAGGTTATTATAGCCTAAGAAATGGTAGTGCTCTCCACACACAAGCAGCTTGCAGTCATTTAAAAAATGTTAAAATTCTCAGGTATTCAATAATTGAGTGTATCAAAGAAACAACTGCCTTACTGCATACTTTACACAAAAGTAAAAGAGCTTGTTTTGTGATCCAAGTAACTACTGCAGAAGTATATCCAGTTTCCATCTACATCTCCATCTGCATTCACCATTAAACACCATAACATGTTCACAGGAATATTTCTCTTGTGTGTAATGATGCTCATTGTTGGAACTGAAAAATATTTTACTTCATATCTGAACCTCTGATCAATCCAGTGACACATAACACTGCCACATTTCAGTGAATTTAGTCACTGCTTCAAATGCAGCACAACCTTTCTTTCAAACTGAAAAGCCGGGAAACTATACTAACATAGCCTGTATTTTAAGGCGACCATCTTAAGTGCTCTAATATAATCACAGTTTGTACTTGTAATATGTTTAATGTACATTTTTCAAATGCATAAAATTATTATCTTAACTACAGATTTGTTAATGGGGAATGATTTAAGAAAGGGAAATCGGACTTCTGTACGAGGGAAGCCCAGCACACCCCAGTAATTGTGGACAATGATTTCTTCAGACTCCTGTAATTTCAAAGAATCCAAATATTATTCTATATCAAACTGCAGCAGTGCGAAAGGATTTTTTCAAAGACATTTGCTCCCAGTGCAATAACAGACAATTCTCTTTTCTGATTATCTGCATTTATAGTTCAGTAAAAATGGGGCAGTACTGTGGAGTGTTATCTGATGTGAAAACTCAAAATCCCAAATTCAGGAATTTGAAGAGTTTCTTATATGGTGCATTTTGCGATATTAGGGGATCTCACTATAGAGTTAAAATAACCAGCAGCAAGTGTGTTCAGCCCTTCTTGAAATTCACACTTGGGATAGTTATATTCTCCCCTTAACACCTCATTCTCATTGTTTTTTTCCCCTCACATGGACCTTTCCTGTGGCTCTTATGATGAGGTTGTCAAGATTTGTACTTTCCAATGCATGATGTGCCTATGTGTATGTCCCTGTTTTAGAAATAAACCAGAATATTTGATACACAACTTAGAGAAGTTCCAAGTTTTTTTTAAAATGCATTTCCCCAGATTGCATTGATGTGAGAGATTATATATGGACACCCTCCAGTGTACCTGTGCATCAAAACATGGACTCCATGATATGGAACAGTATGCCAACTAAATGTCACAAACCCCTGGTTGTGTTCAGGACACTGCTTTCTCATTACCGCACAGGGAAGACAGCCAGACTCCCACTCCACTTTGTAGGGTGCTGTGTCACCTTTTGGCGTTGTTGGCTGGCATTTTGTCCTTTGTTCACAAGTGGTAACTGAAAGATTCATGGGACAGGCATACTGAGTTATATTCTATTACTGATGAATTAATTCATAAAGAGAATATGTTTAGGCACAACACACAAATTTACAAAGGGGGGCCAAATTCGATCCACTATGGGCAAACTCTAGGCCCTTTGTTCACTGAAGAAATAGAAGTGTTCATGTCTATCAGTAATTGTGGCTATGTTTATCTGCAGAGTGTTAGCATACCTCCACCAGTACCAGAATAGTAATTACTGTATTTGAAGAAGGAATATACCTTGTTTACATGCATGTCCAGTACAAAATAGTGTAAAATGTATTTCCTAAGAAAAGACTGAAGTACTTCAGACAAGCATTTCACTTTAGGGAAAGAGACACTCCTTTAGGGTATCCTGGCAATGGGGCCTTTCTAGACCCTATAATCTTTCTACAGGTGTCTGGTTCTCTTACCTCTTACCATTGTTTTTCATGCTGAATATACTCAGGTTCTTACTCTTCATGGCATTTCTAGTTATGGCTGAAATAATGTGGCTTAAGAGGGTAAATAATCCATATGAACACGAAACGCACCTAATAAAAGAAAAATTAACAGCTTGTTAAAATTTTGGGATTGCACTTGTGTTTTATTGTGGTTTTACCACCAGATGGAGACAAAGTTTGCATTTAGTAGAGGGCAACATTCTACAGCCTTGAGTTTGCAATTATTTCTCAGAAATGGTCTTGATGGGCTACTTACTTTATAATAAATTAAGGTCTGCATTTTACATCACTTTACAGGTCTATATGGAAAAATGTGTAACTGGAGGCATGGCGATACTAATAAAAGGTCTTTTTTATACCTCTTAAATTGAAAATGCTGTTGTTATTCTGTAAAATGTCATTTCTTAACATGAAGTACTTGATAATAAATAGATGCAACAAACAATGCAATCCATTTAGTTAATCAAGAGAGTAGGACTTTTTTGGGAGATACAATTTGTTTATACATATATATAGTGTCCCCATTTTATTGGAGCAAAAGTAATTGGACAATTTGAAATAGAGTTATCATATTTAGTACTTGGTTGAAAATGACTGCCTCAAGTCTGCAACCTATAAAAATCACCAGATGCTGGGTATCTTCTCTGGTGATGCTCTGCCAGGCCTGCACTGCAGTCATATCCAGTTCCTGTTTGTTTCTGTTTTACCTTCAGTCCTGTCTTCAGCTTGTTCAGGTTCAGTTGGATTCAGGATGGGTAATTGGTGTAGGTAGTGTAATGGCTTGGGCATGTATAGCTGCCAACCAAATGCCTCAGGACCCATTAGACAACGCTTGTGTTACTGTCCTAATACTTTCCATTCAACTGTATATATCAATGAAAGTATACCAAATAACAACTTGTATCACTTATTGTTTTTGTAACATGAATGCACATCAAAAAATACACACATTTAAGAAAGAGCTCAAAGTAGACAATTGTCAAGTGATCCTTCGCTCCTCCGTGATCACCACTTGAAAGTCCTCAAAGCTGCTTCATAAAGGGATAAGGGGGGAAAGAGGATAGGGGGAGGAGAATGGAGGCCTCCATGCAGTTCAGCTTTCAGATGCAGTAGAGGCAGTAGAGGTAGTGCGTGCAATGTCCATCTCACAAGGCTGGTGAAAGCCAATCTTGGTCAAAATGTATTGCTGCGTATATACAGGTGAACGACTTACTGAACCCGCATTTGATCAAATATATACTGTATTAGACAGTGTAACATTGATACTTTAAAAGTTTTGAAATACCTGTGATTTGCCTTGTCCAGTTGGACGATGGATTGTCTAAGCAAAATAATTCAAATTAACAGCAACAGATAAATCAGATGTGACTAATGGAAATTTACCTGAATTCATACAAATGATGTCAGTACACAGTGCAGTTACAACATTAAAGGTTAGGTTAGCGGCCTTGAATTCTATTATCATGCATATTTCACGCACTTGTGCCCTTAATGAAAGCCATTTAGTTTACGGCAAGAACCTCCCATGCTTGTAAGGATCAAAATAAATGAGAAACTGATGTTTTCTCAATGAAATTTGGTCGCAAATGACGTCCCTGGACCACAAATTATCTTCCATTCATAGTGCTCAGGGAAAGATGAAAGGAACCTGTCTGTAATATTTGAGGACAGTGATATACAGCATGCAATTAAAGATAAAAGACTTTCCTCTGTATTTTTGTCAAATGTGTTCAATGGGTGGACTGAATTACACTGTGTGTCCCATTTAAATACTAGTATTTTAAGTTAATTAAAATCATATTAAATACGTGATTATTAAAAGGCATATATTGTTAATACTCTCTCAAATCCTATGAAAAAATATAGCAAAAATAAGTAATACTCCAGACTTACAAAATAGGAAATACTTTACTGCCAACATGTTTTCATGAGGAAATTACAAAGGCAGGAACTACCATAGGTATCAGTTAAGCGGAACACAAGAAAACATATATAGCTCGGCAGATGGTCACCTTAAAAACATGAAAGAGTATTAAAGGAGTTTCAGTTTTTAGGTAAGATAAAATATAAATGATAGATATCTCTGACTAATCCTACATGAAACAACAAAGATTGATAATAATTTTTCCTGGACCAAATTTCTAGCTTTTTCATCACATTCTGTGATAATGATAATCATGTCTGAATCTCTGAGATTTTATTAATTCTACCATTTTATCTCAGTAATACAGGTTGCTTGGGACTGTGTTGTTGTTTGTGTTCGAACAACTGTTGAAGTCAACTGTTCAGCAATTCTAATTGATGCTGAGATATGTCATAAGCATATTAACCTTAGGCCACAATTGTTTATGAAATGCATTTGCTTTTGTACTGTTTGCATTGTAAATACATTTTCTCATTCTGTACTTCAGCACAAGATAATTGTAAATACACAAACAATCACAAGTTCATAAATAAAGTTAAAACTATGGCTGTTGAGGTTTCATAAGTGGTTGTGCTTCCGATGCTACATGACAAAACTCAGTAAGGTAGCTTGGTTGAGGTCATGTACGGTACTTCTGTACTCTAGGAAGGTTTGATAGAAGTATTTCAGAAGTATTCCACACACTCTCTCTGCACTTCACAGTTCTAGAGGGTGACCTGACACAAACCACACTGCGGCAGCTTAACAGTGACCCGTGGCATGGTATCAGTTCAGGTAACGAAGAGAGAGGACAAAGGATAGTGATCTCTGTACCTCTGTGTTTCTCACTGTGAATTTGGTGAATGTTGCAGTTCCCAGTGGTCCATAGAATGATCTTGAGTGGGAGCAGTGCTGCATAGAGAACTGCACCAGCATGCTAAATCGCAACTCCTCATGCGTTGTTTACCTCTACTGTCAGTTATTAAATAAAACATGAATTCTGACAAAACTCAAAGCACACTAGATCATGACATAGCGTTTTGACATTTGCAAACTTTTGAAGTTTTTCTTCCATATTTAACAGTTGGGCAGTTCTGTTCCTTACATGAAGGCTGTACTTCTGAAGATCCACACACAGTACATTTAACACAATCATTGGATTCAGGCAAAGAACTGTAATGATAATGAATTTTGTAAACCCAAACAGACTGCCTAGCCCTTCAAGCAGCTTTCTGAATCATGGAATGCCATGTTGTTTTTGTTGCATTCATAGTGATGAAATGTAAGCTCTGCTACCTTTGTGACGTACCTGGTTGGACAGTCTGGTCAGTCTGAGCCCTGGCTCCTGATTTGTCCAGACAAGAATGTGGCTGTCTTCTGTGGTGCCTTTAAAATTACAAAATTTTGTCATATAATCTGTCCACGCAGAACAAATTTACTGAGAAAAAGGCATCGCCACAAAAATATAATAGCCCGTGGAGGAATATATGCAAATAAAACAACCCCACCTGTTTGTTACAAATGAAAAGGATATAAGCAGAGAAAATACTTAACAGCCCTAAAATCTAATTATTTATTCCTTGATCAAAGCCAATAATCCCACAAGCAGACAGATGCATACTGACTTGATTACGTCCATGATCTACAGTACAGTATGTTAAGAAACATACATAATTAAATTAAAAATAAAATTAATTTTACAGAATTCACATATCATATTTTTCATATTAACTATTTGACTGGAGAGTTTAATCCCATTTCCTGAGTGTAGAGTACCTGGAGTTAACAGGAAGTAAAAAAATGCTGCAAGCAGACCTTCAGAAACAACAACATATGTATGGGCTTTTATACCATCTTGTATTATGCTTAGTAAATACCAAGGCACTGCAAGTTACATCGCTGGAGACAACATTCTTTATTTGCTGGGCTCGTTCATTGAAACTGTCAGTCAGTTTCTTTAGTTGAGATAATTGTACTTTGTACGCACAGCACTTAATACAATGTCGGCCTACCTGCTTAAAAGAAAACATATTTTGAACAATGTTGTCAATGTCCTATTGTGTTTATGCACAATTCTGGACGATAATGCTCAGGCCTATATTGGAGGGAGCATCACCGCATATTATTAGACATAATATTGTGCTTGACAATATATACATATTTATGCAAATTATATTAAAATATATTCAAATTCATATCAATTTTAGAAGGTTACATTCAAACTCAATTGTATGCCAATGTTAACAGCTCTACTGCATAAGATTAATATTTGGCTACCACATTTCCTTACAGCTGCGTACTTGGTCTAGTGTGGCCACGGCGTATAATGCATTTCAATGTCAACACATGCACAGCTGATTTATGACAGGACCGGCTCTAAACAAACCTGGCCTATGAATAATGAAGTGGGACCTAAAGGTTTATTTGGAGTGCTGCCCTGGAACAGAGCCACTGGCAGGGTCTCTGGTCCCGGAATAGTTGACTTAGCACACTCTGTTCTGGCCTGGCACTCGGCAGTCGTGTCTCCCGATGAGCGGCCCAGCATACCAATCGCCTCATCGACTGCTTAGTCACAGAGCAGCGGTAACTGGTCTGGGGAGCAACAGGCTAAGGTGACCGAGCACACTGCATGAGCAGAGTCTGTAAAGTGTGACAGACCCTGTTTTTTTTTGGACATTTGCAGCCTTGAACGTTTTCCTGTATTATTATTTTTAACTTCGTTGTACGGCTGTAAACATTGAATGCTAAATTTCTTCGGGGGTCTGGAGGAGAAAGAGAAAAGAATCTCCTCCAGCCAGCATTAGCTCTCAGCTATAGTACTGTGTGGAGAGAAGGGTGTGAAATATACACGGGCTCACAGCCAGGTACATTGGGGAGCGCATGTGCTTCAGCAGCAGTGTTGTTGGTAAGAGGGTGTGAGTGGCATAGCAATGTAATGCTCAGAGAGTGGACTGGTTGAGGACACACAGCTCACAACAGTCTTAATTCTCCAACCGAGCGCAAGGAATGTCCCTCACTAATTGACAACCAAATTCAGACACAGTGCTGCCTGAAGAGTAGTACTGGTGGACGTAATTAATAACCTGCAAATACACTGTTTTCAGTCTGGTGGCCAGTGGTGGTCCATCATGCTTGACAGGTGCTTGAGTTACCAAAATCGTCACTGATTAAACTTGATATCCAATGTTCCCTCATGGAGTTCCATCACATCATCCATTTTACCTATTATAAACACCATAAAAATTTTAAACTGAGCCATGACCATACGCTAACAGATGCATCTTCGGGAGAACATAATCTGAATCATGGATTTTGCTCTAGCACTCCCAACATGCTCTACTGATCATGCAAAGCTAGCCTCTCAGTGATGGACTGAACTAAAAAAAATCGACTGATTACGACTGATTATTGCTTTTTTTGCGAAAGGGATACGTCAATCCCATTTTACATGTAGGACTGGCTTCCTCACATGATCTGTTGTATTGAATGTTTTGAATGTATCAAAAAAGTATCAAAATTTACAATGGGCTGACACCAACATTATTAATGTGCTATTCTGTGTGTTTTCCTGGTAGACAGTTATTGTAATTTATGTGTTTTGGTCAAGAATAACTGATTCCTGATATGGTTTATCTGTAGCTACATGTATCTTGTTTAAACTTGTATAAAAATAATATATCATCAGACAAATTGGATTACCCAGGGCTGAGCATTTTAGTAATAGCTGTCACTGACCAGGAACACAAATGAGACCCCATCTCTAAACAGCAGTGATTCTCATCTCTTATCAGCTGGTACACAAATTATCACCTTCATCATTATCTCAGCTCTTATTAATGGATTAAAATGAGATGATTCAGTTCATCACCTCATTTATTCAGTGATAAATTTGACCAAAACTCACTGGCAGTAACTCAAGAATCACACCTGGTCCTTTCAAATTGAAGAGAAACATTTTTATGTTGATGTTGAGAGATTTTTGTTGAGGGAAAAAATTATATGATGAAAACTACTAACTTGAGAAAAGCATATTCCTGGGTGGGCTTGATCCTGTTCCAGCTCATAGTAAACTTATAGTGAACATAGTTTGTGTTCATAATTATGGAAATTGTGATGAAAATGGGTGGTTGTAAGAGCTGCCCAACAAAAATGGATCAACATATGGATCAACGGAAAACACAAATGCACATCTAATAAAGCAATTTGAATACAATTTCCTTTCCAATTTCCACTTGACTCCATGATTTCAGTCACACCGTGTAATAGTATTTAACGGTTTCCTGAAAAACAGCTCATTAATTTAAACCAGAGAGTTTCTTTTCAGTAGATTTTATTTATTTATTTATTGATTGATCAATATATTTGGGCCTTTCTATGCGGAGTTCACATCTTCCTGTGTCAGCATGGATTTCCTTCAGGTTTACAATCCAATTAAATGCAGGTTAGGCTAACTAGAGAGTCTAAATTGCCCACAAATATGACTAAGTGAATGGTGTGATGGAGTGGCAACCTGTCCTGGATATATTCCTGCCTCTTGCCCAATGCATGCTGTGATAAACACAAGCTTCTCCATGACCCTGACCAGGAATAAATGGGTTAGATAATGGATGGATATATTTATTTAGTTTTGTAGTGGAGGGTTTTGTTCTGATAGCTGTTCAGCAAATCCAAGAGTACAATGTCCTGTGAGTCTAACACTAATGAGTAAAAGCTGGTAAACTAACACAGGTCAAAGTTTTTACATCCACTTTTAGCCTAATATAGTGTTTACAGGGGAATATGACACACTTAGTGTGTACTGCATGGACACACTCACTCAATCTCAGTCCGAAGTGCACATGCACGCAAACTGCATCTTTAAAGGTTTTATGGTAGTTATGAGCTGGTGGGGACGGCATACATAAGGGCCCGTGATGGGGCAGGCTTGAGCTCTGAGTTCTGATGTGAGGAGAAAGACAGCGGAGGAATGGCCTTGCTTTTGCAAGATTTTTAAAATTGTTGTCCTTGAATACTTCTGCGTCAGCTCCTTTCTGCTTGAAAACACCTCAGATTGACTCCTGAAATGACTCCTCAAAATGATTCTGTGTTTTCTCACGACAGCTGAAATTGAATAGGCTGATGCAGTACATATTGTGAAGTTAGGGAGACCATATTTTTAAAAAGAAAATACAGATTTGAACACAGGCAATGTGATTAGCTGACTATGGCTAGATGCCCACAATGGTTTGACAAAAGCTGTTATCTTGACCTGAACATGGTTAAGCACCTTGGTCAGCTGTTTGTAATCCTGGGTCCTGAATCCTGTCTAATTCTGCTCAGTAGACAAGAGCATACTATTGAACATGCCAAAACCATGCAATTTTCCGTTTGGTTAAAACATAATAAATAACATTGCCCTCCTTTTTTGCCACTGGTTTTTTCTACAATGCCCCTGCTGTTGCCATGTCAACTGTGTTTCTTCAGCAGGATCGCTCTGTTCCATGATTTCTACACCACCAAACCCACAAGTGAAATCATAGACCTGCCCCAAAGTAGTTAGCACTTCTAGGTTCTGGTGTGGACAAAACAAACTGTTCTAGGACAATAGATCATTCAATCCTGCTTCCCTCTTCTCTGCTATCTATGGATTTTAAAGCAGAGGAACCATTTACACAGGATAAGACATGGGAAGGGGGGGAATTCAGGTTTTTGTAAAGTTACCTGATTGTGTCCTTCTGTGTAAGATGACAACGGACTCTTCATATCCCTGTCAACTCAGAGGCAGCTGCTGTGAGGCATTACACTTCTGGGATAGAGGGAGAGGGTCAAAGTTCAAGCTTCCTGCACAAATGCCCATGTAGTATTCTGGTCTTATTTCCTTTGTGCCACTATGCACTATGGCCAGACATGCAAGGTAGTTCACTTTCTCCAATTTCAAAGACTCAAACTGACAATAATCACACACAGCAACCCCCCCCCCCCCAAAAAAAAAGTATATCAAACTGCACTTTGAGGCAAATTGGACTGTAAAGCTTGGCTTAGCACAAAACTGTCACTTTCCCAGCACTGCTAAGATCACTTCATGAAATAGTATAGAGAGGAACACATTACAGAAGCCATTCACAGAAGTAATTTTTATTTGCCTCTGGCAAAGTGGTCATCAGGGAGATTCAGAAGAGGCAGATAGGTGTGTGTGTGTGTGTGTGTGTGTGTGTGTGTGTGTGTGCCTGCGTGCCTGCGTGCGTGCGTGCGTGCGTGCGTGCGTGTTCTGCTCAGAATCCGTGATGAAACATTCATGGGCTCATTTACATGCCAAATCATCATTAAAAACAATGCATTAGCATTTTGTTCACATTAAATGTGAAAACAAGGTCTTATATTTTCATCAAGGGTAAGAGCACTGAAATGGCTGCTCTCATCAGATCTTGGCATTGGAGATTAATAATTAAAAAGAGAGGACATTTGCTACATTCAACTCCAGAGAAGGTCCTTAGATTGAGGTGTTCATTTAATATGTTCATGCAAGCAACAGAAGCGCATTAACGTGAAACAGTGCTATTTATACCATGCGACTCTTGTCCTTTCTTGCAACCCTCTGCTTTAATTGCTCTTGTCTCTTCATTACCTGTCAGGTACCTCCTTTCATTTTCACTGTCACAACTGCTACTCTGCACCTGTATTACAGCATAGGCTGTATGCCCCCCTACTGTATTGTGCCCCTTGATTTTAAGCAAGTTCGGGCAAAGCCAGTAGACCCCCAAGGTCACAAGTGCTCCTGGAGTAAGTGGAGCTGCAGCCAGAGGTGTATGAGTGACTGAGCAGCAGTTTCAGAGGGGAGGGAGGCAGGCGGCTTAGGGATATCGATCCATGACGCAGCTCTGAGATAAGCCCGGCCACAGCTCAGACTAGATCCTCCGGATACACTCGCTTGCCATTACCATTTCACCATGATCATAACTGGACACTTTCTAACCATTCCTACACAGATGGGACCTGGCGGCACTAATGCCTCTCAATTTCCTTCACCTCGCTTGGCTCCTCTCCCTCCCCTCCGTTCAGTAAGTTGCTATCGTGTAACTGTGGGTTTGAGATTTTAACCCCAGCACTGAGGTTTTGTAGTTTTATGAATATTTCTATAAAAATCCTGCTGTCAATTTGGATTACATGCGAAGCTGTCTCCCTGCCAAACAAATAAAATACTGCGACCATGAACTACTTTATAAATACAACTCCCCTGGTCTTGGCTGTAGTCAAGCTGAGACCTGTTCTGAGTGGGGAAACTCAAAAACTCAATATACCTTTAAACACTAAATCAATTATCACAGCGCCATTCGCAATCAGGTGTACTTAGCAGTGAGTATTTTCCAGATTTTATTTATTTTAATGTTAAAAAACACACACAAAAAATTACAAAGGACAAACAACTCCTTAAGAAGTGATCAAGTTCAATTGAGGACAAAAAAAAACAAAAAAAACATTATTTCAATTCAGTGCTATTGTCTACAGTTCCATGCATTCAGTGCCAGGGCCAATTTCCGGCCATTAAGATACAGGATTTGGATGCACTATCAAGGGTGCATCAGTCAATATGTGCTCCTTCTCTTCTGGCATCACACTTCCAATTAGTCAGACTCAACAATGTAATGACTCCATGCCCAAAGTCACCTTGAGTTGGGATCCCGCCAATAAAAACCGATGGAAATGGCCTTTCTGTTTGATATGCAGCTTGATCCTGTGCTTGCTTTCTGAAAGGGCTTTTGTGAACAGAACAGTCTTTCAAACCCTGTTCACAGAATCCCTTTAATGTTTTATATTCTTTTTCACACTGTTTCATTCCGAAAGAGCAAAGGACATAATTGCATATTGAGCCAGGTTTCTTGTCTGAGTGAGGTCACTACCCCTAGCCTCAGTGCAGGTACTGAGAGGCAATTTCTTGCAATACCTGCCCCAGAAATATACTGATTTCCTCCCATTTTTGCCTGGCTGGCCGTTCCAACAACTTAAGAATTAGTGGTAAATTTTCATAAAGCATATGACTTAATTCTGAGGAATGTGACTTGGGGGGTCTGATTTTTTTCCTTGAATTTCACAATTAGAAATGAATTATTACTATAATTAATTATAAGAACCTATCACCTGATTATTTGTGTGGAATATATCAATGACAATGTATGTGATTTGTTTATATACAGATTTTTTTTACTGATTTTATAATGCCTTAATAATTGACTGATGGTTCTCCTACAACATTTCAGGTGTCCTGCACACACAAAGAACGTTCTTTGTAATGAGAGACATGAGAAGAAAATGAGAAAATGGTGTGCCATTTACTTTGGTGAAGTTTTTTTCATCCATTAGTAGGTTCGCAATGCAGAGTATGTGTCGTAATGCAGACACATATAGATCACAGACTAGAATAATTTTTCAAGCTGTGCAATTTGTTTCCCAGTACCACTAGGACCAATCTTTCATAGCATCTACTTTTGGGAATTGAAAACATTGAATTGCTGAGCTCCCACTGCCTACCAAAGATGTTTTACACATTGCTCTCCTTTTTTATTTTTAATAGAATCAAGTTTCATTTGGTAATCTGCTGTCAATGGATTATTCACCTTGGCAAAATTTCACCTAAACAAATTAGAATAAAGGATTCACACACTGTTTAGAGACACAAGATCAGAATATTCTTAATGTATTTGTCCATATCTGATAATATTTTTTAGTTAAAAACATGGATTTAAACAAATATATCTTATAAATAGGGCCACCAGTTTGGCTCCACCATGTGGCCTGCTGAGATTGAAACTTGTATTTCAATGTTTAATCTCCAGGAGTTCCCAACAGCACAGTCAAGTGACTAATCATACAGTTGAGTTTCTAATTGAGACATCAATAGAAACAATTAATTGATCAAACATGTGGAGAGTCAGGAAGAAAAGTGAACATGGATTAAAGTTTAAATGCTATAAAAAAGCCTTTGAGCCAGTGGTCCTCAGTCCTGGTCCTGGAGAGCAGCAGGATCTAATGACTAATGACATTACTCAGAATTTAGCGCAGCAATTGATAAATTAAAGCAGTTGATTACACAGTTAACTCAGGTTCTTGGTTTTGAATTGATCACTGATCTTAAGGAAAAATCAGTGGATCTTCAGGACCAGGATTGAGTATCAACACATTAAAAAGAAAAAAAGCATCCATATAAATCAGGAATGTCCAACCTTATCTGAAAACGGCCGGTGTGGAAGCAGGTTTTTGTTACTCACTGAAATCTGAAATTTTTTCCTGTAATGTTGCATACATAAGTGCAGTGCCATGAAAAAGCATTTGCCACCTTCCTGGTTTTCTCTATTACTGCATATTTGTCAAAGGGTAACTGAGTAAACACAAAACATTATTTATCGATTTATTTAATGAAAAATGTTGTCAGACACCCATATCACTGATGTAATTGCCCCCTTAGTTACACAATCAACCAATTAACCAAATTTAATTGACAATTAGATTCAGTTGATTGAACACGGGCTTGATTGCAGCCAGGTCCATTGAATCTGAACCTCACTCATATCGAACCGTACATTGAACCATACTTTGAGTGAAGTAGTCACTACACTATTTCCAGAAACATACTATGCCACGATTAAAGAAAATTTCAGAAGATGAGGAAAAAAAAAGTTGTCAAAATATCAGTCAGGAAAGGGATATAAAGCCATTTCTAAGGCTTTGGGACTCCATGAAACCACAGTGAGAGCCATTATCTCCAAAATGAGAATACTTGGAACAGTTCTGAATTTTCCTAGAAGTGGATGGCCTGCCAAAATTTCTCCAAGGGTGCAGTGATAACTCCAGGAAGTCACAAAAGATCCCAGAAGAACATCCAAAGAACTGCTTCTATACAGTTCCATTTCAATTGTCACTCCATAGCTAAGCAGTCATTCAAGTCAAAATCAAAAACTGAAACATGTAACGATCATCCCCCAGTCTCCAAATGGAAACATTTAAAACTCTGATGATGTTCTTGAGGAAAGAGAGATTATATATCTGTAAGCGGGAAAAAGTGCAAGATCTCTCTCCAGAGATATAGGTGATGGAAACTCAGGGACCAGAGAAGATAGAGCAGCATCCTCCCTGCACCGAGCAACACCACTGCATGTTGGACTGAACACCGCTTAGTATAACGGTGTGGGGTTGTTGGAGAACCAGAAGCGACCAATATAGGGGAACGAAAAGCTAACGCTACCGGAAGCGTTAGCCACAAAGTCCCGAAGGACAAAGGAAAGGGAACACCCGAAAGTAAAACACAAAACAAATAAGATCCTTGGGAGAGCAACTCCCGCACACAAAGGATCATAAACAACAAAAAACACGGAGTAAAAAGCCACTCCGAAGGACCACCTTGTCCAGCCGTAAAACTGGCTCGCGAAACCAAAAGCGACCCGTGAAAACCAGGGCGAAAAAGAGGACCAGTGGTACAGAGGCGAAGCTCTGGTACCAAACCCAAAACTGGTCTTAAAAGAAAAGACAACTGAGTAGCAAAACTTACTCAGCGAAAAGAAAAACTTGAGACGCAGCTCAGAAAAACACAAACAAAATACATTACCAGGGACAACGTCCCAATACCCACCGGCTCACACGAGCTCAAAATAAAAGTATAAATACTCTTAAGGCGTCAGAATGCGCTCACTGCGCTAAGAGACTGAATCGCCTTAAAAGAGGACGCAGAACCAACCACAAACACAATTCTGTAAACCGTGGACCGAGCACCTATACCAATACCGTACCGGCTTTGTGATAACGGGGTTTTACACAGAAGCGCTGATGGCTGTTCTGTCAGTGCTTATAAAGGCACCTCCCCAGGTGAAAATAATTGGGAATCAGACACCTGGAACAAATTAAGAAATTCTCAAAGGCCGGGTGCCTTCTAGTGGCAGCACAAGGCCACTACACCCCAGAACCATGACACTTAGCTGTGATATAATGACAATATACCACCTGTTGTGAGTTATTTCTTAATGCATGAGCACTAAACCAATGCAGACATGTAGCACTTTTGAATCCTCAAATATTTTACCCCTTTCAACCATGGTACGTTTCATTTCATACTTCTTCCCCCAAATCTATCTTTTGAAAACGCACTGCCTCATAATGATTCAGTGAACTTACAGAGTGAGCTTCAAGAACCAAAGGTCAATTTTCCACTTTGCCAAATGATCTACGCTCCACACCATGAATCTGTCATTAAAGTCCAGCCCCCTTGCTGGCCTTTTCAACAAGAACCTCTGCATAAATTTCCCCAGATCAGCCTACCTGCCTCACAAAGAGACAAAAATAATGAGGGAGACAATCTTCTTGACAGCTGTATGATTGACACCCCAATAAATTCTGGCTTTTACAGAGACACCTGTTTCTCTCAGTAGTCGTAGTCTGCTTGCAATGCAGTATATCACTCAGGACACACAGTAAGATGCTTTAACACTTAATGATACTGAAGCTTCAGTCTAAGTGAGGGCATACACTTTCACCCTCCAGTTTGCTATATTGCTTTGAGGAGAGAGTGAGCATTCATGAATCATAATGGATGGAGCTACCATGGGGTGTCAACCACTTCATTTCTTTGGAACGATCAAGTGATTGCCATTCTCAACAAAATGCTGTGGTTGCTTTGAAAAAGTGAGTCACTGATAACATGTAAGAGCTCCACCCATTCACTAAGGAGCTAATGTCCGGAAGGTGGCATTTACTGAGCTGAAAATAGATTGGGCAAAAGCATTCCCCTTAAACTGATCATTGGTCTCAACCTGTTTTCATTCATTTCCATTGATTAATAAGGGTTCCAACGGTCCGGATAACCCATTAGCAGGTAAACAGTTTCATTCCTCACATCATGTTAGGGAGATTTAATGATAAATTAAATTTAGGAAAATCAGTTCTAATCACTAAGTACATGTAACAAAAAAGATACTCATTCTATTAACCACCGCATTTGCTTTCAGCACAAACTTCAACAAAGGCTCCAAAACATATTCAATAGTAAATAAATGAAATAATTATTTTAAAAATGTGTTTTGATTTTAACCAGTTTCCCTCTGTCTAATATTACTTTTTGTTTAAATATCAGAAAAAAATTTAGTGTGAGAAATATGCAATAATAGAGGAAATCAGGAATGGGGAAAATACTTTTTCACAGCAATGTAATTCAAATTAACTCAAAAGACTATATGACCAGTTCCGCACCTGGTCTGTTTAGATTCACCCCGGAATCAAAGGTTCCTTCACACAACACCCTCCATCTATTTCAAACTGTAATATTATGCAATAGGGGCATTTTGGTGAAAGAGCAATCATTTAATCACTATGGAGGTTTTTGGTCCTTGGCCTTTTTCTTTTCATCATTTGGAGCAGATAGAAAGATGATGCCATTTTACTAGTATAAAAATAATTAGTATTCGTATTACAATGTTAATTAGCTATAACTGTGTGAATGTGAATGTGCATGTGTTTGTAAGTAATGAATTTGAAATCCTGAAGAGAAAGATGATATACAATGTAATGCTTTCATTTATCTATCCAACTGGTTAATCAGGCTGCACACCAAAATGAGAACAATAAAAACGACGAATTAAATACAAACTGAACTGAACATCAAATTGTTGGTTCATATGCTGTGGGGAAAAAAAATGTTGGAAGCAAATCCAATCCAAAAGATTCAAAAGATAAACTATTCATAGGTGCTATACAAAATAAAGATTAATTCTGTTCTACTATCAAGGAGCTGCATCATTGTCTGCATACAATACCATGTTATGCAATTTACATGCAGTGTAAAACTTGTAAAACAACTTGTAAAACAACAGTTACCAACATTATATACCCATAATATAACCCTACAATGTAGTAACAATGAACCTAATTCTGTGCTTCTTCCTCAATGTCTCTGGGTGACTTCTTTGTTTGAAAAATAATTTTGATAGTTATTTTGTGGCATATTATTTAAAACTAACATTGTTTCTATGAAATGTATTCAGTGACAATTGCTACAGAATGCCTCATTAAGTCTCATTAATTGTTTCATTGTTTCTTTATTTATACAGATATACCCTATCTTTATTTCCATTTTACAATGGCAGTGCTTCACTTGGGAGCTGTACCTACAGCTCCACAGAAACAGGTCCAGTTCCCAAACTTGTTGCACTGCCACTCTTAAAAAAGAAAGTTTTGTAGTGTTAGTTGTTGAAGAACCAGTGAGAGCAGAAATCTCAGATCTAAGTTCATCCCCAAGAGTAGCAGACAGGCCCAGTAATCTTCAGAGTCTGTTCTGATATATGTCAAACTTTCTTGTGCTCCACTTATTCTTTCTAACTATAAAACATCAGCTAATCTACTTCCACTACTCTCCCAGACCTCAATTCTCACCTTCCAAAATCCACATGAAACTAATGCACCCCCACACCACAAAAAAAGAAGAAAATGAATACTGTTTTGTTCTTTGTTCACAAAAATGATTGCATTAATGTATACCATTGTCAACTGATCATAAACACTTCCTATAAAAATAATATATAATATTTTTTTTAAATTAATTTCCCTTCAAAAATGGCATGGAGCACAGTGTATATTATTCTGGTACATATATGATGATTGATTTCAACAGAAGTTTGATTCTGCACCGAAAAATAACTTTTACACTGGTGTGCTGTATGAACATATTACATCAACCATGCAATAAACATGTAATATCATGTAATACCACCAACCATTGAAAAAGCTCATACATGTAAGAATGCTCACTTGTTTCCAGTTACTGGGTAGGGTATTAGCCAAAACCTAGACCTGAATATAGGCATGGAACAGATCAAATTTCCCCTGTATTCCCTGCAGCAAGCTGACTAGCTTCTTATTGGACTTGTAAGACTGCCCTTAACAGAGGCATGACCATGGAAGGACCTTTGTTTTCTGTGCAAGGTGATGCCAGGGACATAACAAAAATCTATTTGCTCAATGCAATATAAAGCACCATGGATCCACCTTGCAAGTTCTTGGAGTCAATTTTCTCAGAGGCTGTCTGCGCGGTTGAGGAGTTCCTTAGCAAACATGGTCACCTCTCTGAGCAGGACAAGTGACACAGTCTGTAAGGTAACCAAATAGGCAGTTGTGAACAAGGCCAGGCAAGGAAGACGCTAATTGCGATACACCTGGCATTGCGGTGGAGTGAACTCCCAGTTTGGCTGAAGGCCTGGTGTATTTTATAAAGGTTTCAAGAATGGAGAATTTTGAACATGAATATGACACACACTTATTAATAAAATACACAGATAAATATCATCGCTTCACAGTTTGATCACAGACACACATGCACGCACACAGACAGACACACACACACACAAACACACAGACAGATCCATTCAATGCATTGACATTTCCCTTTGAAGATATATAAATTCAGAAGGTCAATGTGTAAGATGTCAGTGACATTATCTCAATGAGTGAACCACAGATAAAGTAGGATGTCAGACAGACCCTCCTATTTCTCCTTTTCTTCCGTCCTCCTCCATATCGGCCTCATTTTTCATTATCACAGTACAGCCCCAAAGGTCCTGATTGTTTTGGCATTCAATTTGTCCAAATTCAAGCTGAAAACCTGCCCATGTCGACTGGCTTGTAAATCGGTAATGGATTGCATTTTTGTGTTCAAATTGGGTTTGTAATGTTAAGGGCTGTGCAGTAATGAATACAAAGGTAGCGTGTAGTTCTGCCTTTTTGCTATTTGATCTTCTGTTTCATCTGCTCCTGTGTCTATCTCAGCGATATAATAAAAGGAACAGTCTTCACAGCCTCTGAGGTCTCTGAATATCAAATGCCCAATTACCCACTGCCTGTTTTCTGATGTGGCTGGTGCTGTTTTCTAAGTTATCGGAGTGACGTGCAATCTCGACCAAATTTCTTCCTTTATTGATAAGAATAGTGACTGGATAATTGAACGTGTAGCCAAGGCCAGTTCAGGTGACTTTCATTCTTCACCCTATCTCATGTCTGTGATACTAGACTCTAGTGTTGTGATAAGGGTGTTGTGGATTTATATCTAAGGTATATATTGTCAGGTTCTCTTATGTCAAACATACCTACTGTTTCTAAGTAAGAAGAAGTGTAGCTTTACAATTATAAGTACAAAATTGGCCCATATAGTTTTCCACTTTCCTGCAAATGGAATGCATTCCATGGTAATAGCTCAACCTAGCTTCACAGACTGCAAGATTTCTTTTGACACATTTTTTTTTTGGCATAATACAACTGGATTTGTATTATGCCATGTCCATGAAACACATTGCTCAAGGTTTATACATTAATGCTCTGTCTAAGATCCAGACACAAGAATGGGTTTAGTGTGCGGTCTGGAAAAAAATGTATTAACTAAAAAAAACACCATATAAAACCAACAGGGAATATGAGAGATTAAGTTCATACAAATGTGCAGTGCGTTACTGGGGATGAGATGATGATATTGCTAAAATATCAATAACAGGGTAGCACTGACCACACTGACCTTTTGAAGTAAAAAAAAGATGCCATTAGACTGAAATTTGATGGAAACAAGACACAAATGAGGTTCACCTCCTGCGCCATTTGACCTTTTGCACCAATGTGCCTCTTGCTGTCCATCCCATTCAAAGGCATCAGTTTCTGTACGACAAGCATGTCTTACACAGGGTTCTATGGTGCGAGCTGATCCCCATCCTGAGCTTTCCCTACAGGGAGATGGCCTTACAGCAGAACAACAATGCCTCATCAAGCTCTGATGGTGGGAGGCTGTCTTCGACATGCACAATGAAGACTTTGGGCGTACAAGTGCAGTGCAACTGCCCCTCTGAGCGGGGAGAAATACCGCCCAGCCTGTACCCCAAACTCCGCAGTCTTCTTGAGGAAATGCTGGATTATGAGGTGGTAAGGCAGATCATCATCAGCCAGGTGTGAGAAGGGCGTGGCTGGTTGATTGGCAAGGCTATGGATGACTGACACTCATAGTTCACCAAACTAGATCGCACATTAGCATCGCTTCGTCCCTTCTCGCTCAATCAATTAAATGACAACTATGCTCGCTCACCTCAAAATGACTCACAAGTTCACAACTAGTCAGAAAATCAATGCTGTCATCAACAGCAATAGAGGTCTTTTTTAGAGGAATATTTTCTGAGAAAAAAGAAGAAGCAACATCAACACAATACATTTTTAATGGCCAAAAAAGGTAACACCTGTAAGCAGAGATTTGTTTATTGTAAGACCAAAGAGGCACACTCTCAGCCACACAGGTATTTATTTTCCACAACTAGACATGCAGTTATATTATTTTAGAGCAGAAAGTGGAGGAAAAGATCCACCCAACACTCAGCAGAGTGCATTAAAATATTATATCAGAGTGAATTAGCCTGTTTAAAATCATAAACCAAAAATAAAAATGAAAACCAGAGCATTTTTGTTAAAGTTGATGTTTCCCTGGCTACACATGAGGGTTAGACTCAGGCCAATATCTGGAAAACAACCATGGCCATCCCGTAATAAACAATGCAATGGAAACTTACTTCACAATTCCAATAGCCCAAACTGTAGATACAACCTAGCAACCAGACATTCTAGTCCCTATCATCCTAGCAAGTAAGCTTGCGTCATCTAGTATTAAAATTCAATTTGATTTTGGGTCAAAATGGTCTCAGAATTTTGTTCTATCATGGACAATTAGCTGGCCATCTACTCCATTTTATTCAAATCTACAGCTATAGCCTACTGTGGTAGCAAAATCATAGCAAACATAGCCTAGCTAACTACATAGCACATAGTTAGCCATCAGCCACCAATGAGGCGCAATGAACTTACAGCTCCTAAGGAAAAAAAAACATTACAAATATTGTCCTGAATGTTGACATTGCCATGGAAATGTATTTATCTTCGCCTGTGATTAATGCATCTAGGGAACGTTCATTTTCTAAACTGTCACTGATAAAGGACAAAACAAGATCACCATTGGACAAGAAAGGTTGCATCTCATGTGAACACCTAATATGGGAATAAACCCACTTATAAAATGAAATCGGGAAAAGGTAACTTATGCTATTTGAAAAAGTCCGAAATGTGGAATTTCACGTGATTTCATGTCACAAGCTTTGTTTTTGCATGGGGGAAGTTTCATTCACGTGAAAATGTTAAATTCAAATGGAAAATTGTGATTTTCACATGTGAAAAGACAAATTTCATGTGATTTTTTGTAAGGGCTTAGAAAGTGACTTGTAAAGCACCTTGGACTTCAGTGATATCATTATGGACTTCTCAGCTCAAAAAGCAAGAGAGATGAGCTTCTAAATCGGTAGGCTACCCCTCTCATACCTCATTAAAGCCTTGACCTGCTTGTAATGTTAATGCAAAATGTTATTATTAAGATTATTAGTCCTATCAGACTACATTGAACCTATAAGCAAGTGGCTGCTCTGCAGTTTAGGCCTGCTCTTATTGCTGCTATTCATTTTCATTTGGATTTGACTCACCGTGGATTCTCATTATACACAATATTATTGTGCTGCTGATTATACTGTTGAGTTGCAACTGACTGCAAGCTATAATTGATGTGTTCTTTATGTGTGAGCTGCTTGTTGAGCAGCAGTTGGCTCACATATGGGCCGTGTATTGGTTCCGCATTCGCCATGCACAGTTGTCTTAAAGCAGAAATATTTCATAATAATAATACATTATTGGCTACACTATTTGTAAGTAGGCAGCAGGCATAAACCTGGGGGGATAGTTTTAATCCTGCCCTGAACGTGAGTGTAAACATTAAGTGTTCAATGCTCCATCTTGGCTAAATTGTAGTGTGTGTGTTATGACAACTGAAAGACAAATAAATCTGTTATAAGTATGGCCTACACTCCACCCCAGATTCTAATTCTGAAAACCCATTCCTCAATACAGTAACTCTTGACAAAACATCAGCTTCCTGCAAATGTTGTACCACACTTCTCAGGTTATTGTCCATAATGGACAAAAAATGAAACTAATTAATAAACATATATTTAAAAAATAAAAAAAACTACTTCTTTTCAGTAAGCACAACGCCCCATTCAGTGACTCTCGGATTTCAGTTTGTGTTTCTTTCCTGTTGCCACTCTTTTTTTTTTGTGTATTATGCGACTGTCTTCCAGCTAGAAGGGAGAAAGGGGATGGATGGGTCAGGTGTTGTGGGGATGTAATCTTGCAAGTGATTATCCATCCATGACACGGGAGAGAAGGCAAACATAGTATGGGTCTCAAAAGATCTCTATATGAACAAAAATGCCAGAATGCCCTCAATAAAGTGTAGTGTGACATGGCTACAGAAAAGAGCACAATGCCACCTCACTGAAGGATACAGCATTTGGCTGTTGCTCTCAGTTCAGCAGGGACCAAGAGCCAGCTATGAATGCAACGTAATGTCTGTCTTCCAACTACCATTAGTGCCGGGGTGGGGAAAAGCCCAGCATGACTAATCAAGTTCTTTTGTAAATCAGATTTCTCTAACAAATTGGAATGTCAGTAATGAAGTTGAAACTAAAGCTACACTTACTCTAATTAAATTTGGATTATGTTGACAGCAGAGAGCACAGTTCATTTTTTTTTTTTGCTAGATGGCTTTGGAGTGTTTATAAAGGGTAGAACTGTTTGCATACGGGCAGTCGTAGCAGGAACGTGACATTAAAAGAACGACAGTTTCTTTATCATATTCACTGTATGGCCAGATTCTTTCCTGCCACTAAAGAGACAATGATAGGAAAAAGAAAAAGTGTAGAAGTATATGCATGTGCCAAGAAATAAAAATTAATATCACCCATTTCAAAAAGCGAGTCCTTAATTTATAAAAGACATAAATCTAGAGGTCATTTTAATAGGCCTGGCTGAGACGTAGGAATTTCTCAGCTCAGTGCACAGATAAACCAGGTTAAGTCGCTCTTCTAATATATTAAGAAGGTTCATTCATTGGCTATTATGCTGAAGGTCACTCCATTTTCCTAAATGAACAGAACATACACAAAAACAAATGCAATTCAAGTCCCAACAAGAGTAGTCTGCTCAAACTGTGAGGTGGTGGCACCTCTCACTCTGATTTCTGCGGATTAATTGACCCTGACGAGGGGCAGGTGTGTGAGTGCTATGGTGAGGTGATGGCACCTCACAGGCATCTGAGCTAATTGTCCCTGATGAGGGTCAGGTGTGGGAGGCCTATATCTAGCCCCTGATTTCTGGGGTTCAGCGCAGATTCATTGTTTGTCATGCTCTTGGTGTGTAGGGGTGTAAGAATCGGCAGAAGTTACCGTATTGATCCTATCTGCCAGATTTGATCACCATTTAGTTTCTTCTCGAGCTGATTATCTCTTCAAGCTGTGGAGGACATTTTGTCCTCGTCTCTTTAGTTTTCCTTTTGTTTTCTACCCACCAGGCTGCAAGTGTCCTTTTTCTTTTGTAAGTGACTCCACTCTGTTTTTCTAGTGGGGGTTTTCTTTCTGGGTAGCTACGCTGCGGTGTTTCATTTCTTGTAGTTTTCTGAGCCCGTTGACAGAAGTTTTAGTGAGTGGAGGGAGCGATTACTTGGCTCTTTATTATTTGGTATCTATCCTTCCCTTTCTATCGCTCGGCGATTTTGTGGTCACCCCTCAGGGTTAACTTTTAGATCCCCTCGGTCCGCAATTGCGTCCCACCCTCCTCAACCGTGACACAAAGCAGGGAGTGGTTTGACTAATCTTGGGTTGCAGGTTTACCTGGCATTTTCTGCATCAAGTCCTGTCAATCTGAGGGGCCAAGATTGACATTCCAGAACTGGGTTATCATGCCAGTATATAACAGCACTTTAAATAACAGCATTTAAACTTTGGGAAGTGCAATTTACAAGGCTATTATGGTAGACCGTAAATGTAAATGACAAAGAAAACAATAAGAATAGTAAAATAAATAAGCACCTGATGAAATTAAAAAATATGTAAACCAATTGATTTAATTAGTTAATGCTTGCATTTGGTCAGATTTTAGGCCACATGTTGACAGAATAATAATAAAGGGGCTTATTTTAAGCACACCACAATTATTTTGGGGACGTCCTTACTGTATCCAAAATGACAACCATTAGTGGTGAAGATCAGTGTATTTAGCCTCATGGATGCAACAAAAATGATTTTACATTTAGCGGGGTATTGCTGCAAATTGTCATTTAACATAGCCACAATGTGTTAATTTGAATAGCAGCACATTAGAAACTTAGCAAAATTACATGTTACTATTTTTAAAATATGGCAAATGTAATTGTAGTAATTTGTTATTATATAACTAGCTATGCTGTTTGGCGCCAAAAAGACTGCCATTTCCAATGCAGTCTTGCCTTGGATATTGTATTGTATTGCTTCCTCAGTCATGTCAAATTATATTGTGCACACTGAGAACACTTTCACAGTGCAGCCATACCCTTATAACGAATGCCAATGAATTGTCCTCCCAACACCAATTACAGCTGCCATGTCAATATGCATCTGCTTTCTCCAGCCCTTAAATTATGGCCTCAATCAACTAAGCTACAGCTGGTACCAACATTCATAAATCACATCTAATGGCTCATGTGCACATTTTATGATTTCTCTTCCCACATGTTTTCGGTCTTGCACATGTATTCAAAGTAAGCACACAAAATGGCCGTTGCTGCAGTTCACACATTTAACCACTAAAGGTATTTACCCAAGTTTAATAGAATACTGCAATTCTTCAGGCGATAAGAGCCTCTGGGCCTTTGATAAACCCTTGATAAATCTGCCCCAGAGTCATTGCACAGCAGCAGGGAAGACTGGGGAAAACCGGCAAAATAATCCTACAGCTCACTGCTTTTCCTGTCTGGGATGTGATTGATAAACATGTAGCCTCCATCGATGCACTGAAAGCCCATTATGGACTCCACAAATGTGCCCCGGAGGACCCGGGGGAAATTGCAAAGTGGTGGAGGAGGTTTTTATTTCAGTCTGATATTCCAAGAGCATCCAAGAGTGGTAGTGGAAAGGCCTGCTGTGCAACAAGACTGCCTTCATCTTTAACTGCTACAATTTTGACAGGAAGTCAGGCGTATTTAAGAGACCCGCATGGCTAAGTTAAAAGATCTAAGAGGTGATGAAACATCAGTGAGACACTCTGCAGGGGTGCATTAAAGACTATTCTTTCTATACACCTGTAGTGATAAGAGGTCCACACTTGACTACTACTGCATTTTGGCAGGCATTTTCGATATGCCTGTGCCATTATTTGCAGGTAAGGGAGAGCCTCTGGTGGTATAGGAATTGTCTTCCTTTGTACTGAAGGTCTCTCCATAGTCAAGGTCGAGAGCAGACAAATAGAAGTTGTCCAAAATAATTACAAGTAAATGCGCAAAGAGCAGTTCAAAACTTGTGGCAAGTCAAAATATGGCAGCTAAAAAGGCTTTTGAACATCAAGATCACAGAAAGGCATGGATAGAAGGTATGGATTTCCTTCGCTTTGACTGTCAATTACATTTTTTCTTCATAAGCAGTTTGCCATTGTTAGCAATCACCAAGCCAAACTTGTCAAACTAAAGCAAAACTATTCTTTCATTTATTTGTCTGTCAACGTTAAGGACAGATGTGAATGAATCCTGGCCAGAAACTCAGTACTGCATCTTTCCAACCTATGGTCTCCATCCCATAATATGCTCTCAAAAGACTGTATGAGGTCAAGTTACTGAGTCATGCTCTACTGGCACAATTCTTTACGGGAAATACTGCAGAAACTCATTTTTACTTCTGACATGATCTTGGTTAGTGCTTTCAGTCTTGTCAAGTGGAAAAACCGAATGCGCCACACTTAAGATTTAAGAAAATAAATACTGAGGGGGGCAGTGGTAAAGTAACTGCAGGTTACAATGACCGAGCGATAACATGCATCAAATGGCAGCACGAATTTCAAGCTTCACTGAACACATTTTCCATGGAATATGAACAACTGTTTGGAAAAAGGAAGAGTGGAAAAATGCCTGAGGTTCTCCATGGCCTTTGTGTCTCTGAAATGAAACACCATCAGCAGTCTTTGGAATAAAGACCTGTCTGAACACTTCCCCCAACATGTCTATTTCACTAACAACAACGGATTACACTAATTTGTAAGGGGGGACATGTGGAAATCCCTTAAGAACAAAGAACACAGTCTGTTCATTATTTAACTGGCCACAATCAGACCTTGGAGCTGGGCCTAGTTACAGCTCAATAGGAGAGACTATTGGTTTGTGTTAAACTCTGAGGAAAAGCATGAATAATGATACAGGGTGAAAATGTGTGGGCTTCAGAGTATCTGTGAGAGCAAAAGATGAAGCATGAAAAAATGGGGGTGGAGCAACGTGTCAGTAAATTACTGAATAATTGAGTTCACCTGAGCTAATACTGTGAAGCTGGGGATGGGAGGGGCTGAGAGAACCATTTTTTAAAAAGACCATGTGTGTGGCAGATCTTAAAAAAGCATCTGGGTGAGGGGTAGCTACCTTTCTGGGAGACAATGTGATCATCGGTGTTCGTTATTTGTGGCCAAATTTTTGATTATTTTGATGTGCGGGGAGTTTGCATTTTCATTTTTCTACTATTACCTGATGAGATGATAGCAGCAGTTACCTGTGGATGATCAGTGTGAGCCTGGATGACTTGTGGAGAATAAAGAAAAACAGAAGATCGGAGAAGCAGAATTGTGTGGTGGAATGGATTCCTTGAATTGGGTGGGAAAATGGCACTGGGAGCGTGCAGAAACTCAGTGGCATGGTGGCAGAGGGATGCCCGTGAGCTAAAGCAGTCATCGGTAGCACTACTGAAGGGCTATGTCCCCCTTCATTCTATGCAGCCCATGCAGGACCTGAAGTGGCTGGCAGTGTCTGGAGCAGATATAATGACAGGAGGGCATCTTTCCGTGCATATGGATATCAGGGCATTGTGGCTTACAGTACGTATATCATGAATAGTTGAATATAACGGTTGATTACTTATGGTGCCCACACACTGGGGTAAATTTTCTTTGTTATAGCTGGCTGATGTAATCTCAGCAGTAGTTTGCTCCTGTGGCATGCAGAGATAGACTATGGCTACATAGACTGTAAGCGTCTGTGAGATGCTGGCCATCATATGATGGGACTGGGGGGACTGAGACAAATTGACAGGCTGATATTTTCACCTACAGGCACAAATTATAGACACAGGTTTTGATAGTTAATAATATATAACCCCAAGGGAACAGATTCATCCTGTTAGTATAAATGAATCCTGAATGTTTGAGAATGAAACTACATGATCTGAAATTACATTATGTAAGTCAAATTTACATAACCAACACCATTTCCAACAACTAGTCCACCTGGCTTTAGCCATTATATAGAAGATGGCTACTGCATAGTATGTTAACTGTTGAGGTGTGACATCAACAAAATAAGTCATTCAGCATATGACATTATTCACATGATCAAGAAACTGTTCATGCCCAAACTCTATGAAATATTCTCAAATGAGCGCAGGTAAGATGGTAAAAATATAAACACACACACACACAAGAATTTATTGCTATACTTGTGAGGACTTCCCATTGACTACATTCATTCCATAACCTCTAACCCTAACCCTAACCCCAACCACTACATGCCTAACCTTAAGCCTCTTGAACTTGTGGGGACCAGCAAAAGGTCTCCACTTTGCATAATTTTCCTCAGCTTTCTATCCTTGTGGGGACATTTGGTTCTCACAAAGATAGTAATACATGTCCCCACACACACACACACACACACACACAGACACACCAGAATCAATTCCGATGGGATGCATACTACAACAAATGCTATGTTACAAATGCCACTGGGAGAAACCAGAGTTCAAATATGAATAAGGTTTTATCCTTTTCTGAAGTAACCTTTTAGGGTATTGAATAGAAAAAAGTAGTCCTTATTGCATTCAGTGTCAGTGCTTTGAATACACTTCCAGCTGTCTGTCAATCATAACAATACACCTAAGCTGAATTAATTTCTTGGAAACATTAAATGAAACACCTTTTTCATTCTGAAATGTTTTCCTTTCGACAAGTCTCATCATTTTTACCAAGTGAAAAGCTGACATTTTTAATACACTAGAGACACACACAGATCTCTATTTAATATGCAGACAATTCAACAAGGAGGCAAAGAATCATGAGTGAAAAATGTATTTTAGTTTTCACTCGCGCAGAACAATTCTTCGAAATGAACGTTCAATTTTCCCTTAACATTTCTCTTGACATAAATAGTGAGAGGAGTATATATTTATATATTTTAAAAAAGGAGACTGCAACAGGACTTAAAATCTGCAGTTGCTTAAAAACAGAATGCAGAATGTAAAAATGAAAATGAAAATATTTTAGTAAATGAACGTACAAAGAAAAGTATGCTCATGTCATTGAACATAGGTCGGGGGCCTCGCTGGAGTTTGGAAATCCGGAAGTGAAGTTGTAGCTCATTTTTAAATCATATGCACACATCCACAGCAGTTATGGGTTTCTCAGTGCAAGGGTGAATTTTTCATGAACTGCAAACCATTATCTGATTATTTTGTCCTTGAATGACTGAAGCACAACTTTTGCTTTCAGACTCAAATTTGTAATCTTAGATGAATAATTTTTTTTTAAAAAGGGCACCCAACATGGGGCTGACATTATCCAATTCCCACGCTAATTTGGAATATCCAATTAACTGTTACAATTGCAGATACATTCTTCTGCTGATTGTAGAGTGTAGACATCTGTGGTTCTCTGAAGCATGTCGTGTCGTCAGCCTGCTTTTTTTTCTCACCGCAGAGCACAGCCAAGCTCACACAGAGTTGAGTGGGAGGAATACATTTCATGTGGCTTTGACATACAGACCGCGGGTGCCCGATCGACTGGCGGGGGTTGCCAGAGATCGATGAAACACAGACCCCTAACAAACTGAACCCTCCTGTATTCTGGCGAATGCAATCACCACTGTGTGTAACCCAATGGAGCTATACCAGCCACAGCTGACACTTGATGAGGTCTGGACCTTCGACATTGGGGCTAATCCAGTCACCACAGTGTGGTACCTTAACAATTAAATAATTATAATAATAATTATATTATAATAATTATATAAAGTGCAATAAGTGAGATTCACTGAGTTGAGATTTTAAATAAATTAACAAAGTGGGAGTATAGATTGCATTCTTGTCAATACAATGTCAATGTCACATGCTCCAGTACAATCAGCAAAATGGAATATGGTGGAATAACTTTGTATCTATGAGGGAAAATACATATTTGAAAAACATTGAAGAATCCTCAAATTAGAGGAGAAAATACATTTATTGCCAATAAAAAGGCAAGGTGAAGGTGACCCCACCCCCCCCCTCAAAAAAAAAGAACACACACAAAAAAAAACATGATTAATAAATGGTATATAATATGTTAGTCATTTCAATCAACGGTAAGACCTGCAAAGTTTACAGAAATATGCTTGCCAAATGCCATGTCAGTTTTCTCTCCACCTGTAATACTGTATCATGTCAAAGCATGGAAATGGCAGATTGCTGAGAATGATATTACAAATGAAGGAAGTCAATATTTTTTCTTTAGGAGTGTGCTCTCTGTGAAGCACTCAAACATAAAACCTATCCCCTCCCTCCACTCTCAGAAATTAGCCTACAAAATAGTAGCTTACAAAAATAGTGACAAAAAAACTGAAACTCTTGACATTGTTAATTCTCTTCTGCCTTTGTTTCAGTCCAGTTTATGAAAACTGAAAGACTTGATTCATTTGCACTGGTAAAACTAAAAGGATTCTATGCAGTGTGTATTAAGCGTGTTTACTGTAGCATTAAAAGCTTCAGTGAAATAGTATATGTGTTGGTGCTGATCCTACAAATGAGATATTATACCCAGTACCTTTAAAATCCACCAGACACCGAAAGGTTATGAAAACAGTAGGAAAGAGCATTATTTTGGCCCTTTGATATGTTGTTTTCCAAATACTGCTTGATGAAAAGCCCTGTTGCATGAACCACAAATGGAATGCTGCTAGAAGATTACATTGCCCCAGACCAAAGAAGGATTTGAAAAGCAAACAAGGTTATGCAACCAGTTAGCTGATTTTGGTATGAAAAGGCAAGAGTAACTACAATTTCATTCCAATCTTTACAAGTCTCCATAATAAATATTTATCTAATTTCATACAGATTGCACAATACCCATTAACCCTTTTGTATAGTTTACTTCTTACACACATTTTAAAAATCAAGACTGAATTGGACTAATATGCTTGTACTAACAGTACAAAGAAAATTGGGCAGTAGAATGTCAGGCCCTACAAAATACTTTTGTAACTAAGAAATGTCATTTTTGGGGGAAAAAAATGTTGTTGACAAGCATTACATCATGAATGTGTTGAATTTGTGCTGGTAAAGGGGGGAAGTAGTTCAATGTATAATGCAACTTAATACCCTATATGACCAAAACTATCAGGACCCCCCTTGTTCCGGGGCTATTTTTCATGATTTGGGCTCGGTCCCTTAGTTTCAGTGAAGGTAAATCTACAGCATTCAAAAACATGTTTGATGATTCTGTGCTTCCCCAACAGTTTGGGGAAGGCCCTTTCCTGTTTCAGCAAAACAGTGCCCCCAGGCACACAGCGAGGACCATATAGAAATGATTTTGTTGAGAACGGTGCGGAAGAACTTGACTGGCATGCACAGAGCCCTGACTTCAACCCCATTCAACAGCTTTGGGATCAATTGGAAAGCAAATTGCGAGCCAGGCCTAATTGCCCAATCAGTGCCCGACATCACTAGTGCTCTTCTGGCTGAATGGAAACAAATCCCTGAAGAAATGCTCCAACATCTATTATAAAGCCTTCCCAGAAGAGTAGAGGTTATAACAGTAGCAAAGGGAGGAACAGCTCCATGTTAATGCACATAATTTTGGATGAGATGTTGAATGTCAGGTGTCCACATACTTTTGGCCATGTAGTGTATAAAATATTTTGAATGTAACACAAAACTTTCTAATGAAGTGATAAAAGGTCATCTTCTGTCTTCCAAATGGCTGCCTCTTTCAAATCTGCTGAAATATACAACATTTAAAGACAGCTTATCCTGCTATTGTGAAGCTTTATGGATTTCTTTCCTGTGTCAGCAATATCTGTAAGAGAGCTTTTACTGTTACAACCCTCCGCTTCTCGCTGGGTTATTTTAATGATACTGTGAAAGAAAATGACTTTCAATCCATATTGTGCACGATGGACCAATATCGTGGACATTTAAAGCAGAAGGCCTGAAGATAACCACTATGCAGCTATGCATTTTTCCAGCTGGGATTTGGGGGTGGAGGAATTAGGTGTTGGGGGCTCCTAGGTCAGTTATTGGCAGGTTTCCCCACAGTCCTTTCCCTGGAAAAATCTCATAAATAAAACTGATTGTTGTGGAAACGGACTGCAGTAATATACATTTAATCTGTAGAATGAGAAATAAGAGTGCAATCTTATTCTGCATATTTTTGTGGCTATATTGTGGCTCAGTACAGGAATATGCTTTTGGATTTAAAAAAGCATAAAAAGACTCTGATTTTAAAAATGTGTTCTTACATTTGATTTATTTAAATGCGGGTGTTAATTTCTTATTCACAAATACATTTTGAAACAAATGAAAACGTAACACTTGAAAAGATTTCTTTGTAGGTAAATGTCACAGGAAAATGTTGATTAAAACATTTGGATGATGCATTGATGAATGCAGGCCAACACATGAAGAATAAGAAATGTCTGCCTTATGGCCAAAGGTTTGATAATCATTGAATGGAAAAGGCAATAATAATGACTTATGCATGCATTAATGTTTCAGGATATAGTGTTTATGGATTAAAAACAAAAAATGTATTTTCTAACAGAACTCTGCTGTAAATTATCCATCCAAGTGTTTTAATTGAATACATGAGCCTAATGCCATGCCAGCAGATCCATTTGTCACAAAAATTTGTGATCTTAATAAAATATAAAAATATGAGGGACTGCAGAACTGTGTGAGTGCCTATGCCCTTAACGCTATTACTTGTCTTGTGACTTTTGCCCCGTCAATTAAACCATGAATGTATTTCTCAACATGTTTGCCCTCAACAGCAAGTATAGAGCAATTTGCCAGAATTAATTCATTATTCAAAAATACATTATTCAAAATGTGGAGGGTACAAATGTTTCCAGATAACATAGATATTGAACCTGGTGATTAACTGAATGAGTGAGGGACAGCATGTTATATACAGAATCACACAGACAGTTAATTTATCACATTTTATCACATAGATGAATAATACTTGGAGGATCACCAAAGAAAAGTTGGCAGAATAAGCTCATTAATTCCAACAAAAGGGCTTGTGTTTTGTATATATAAAATAAGCCACATGACATTGAAGTTGTTTTTTTTTTCATGAAAAAGCTATTTATATTCACATAAGTTGCTGAGGCATCTATGTGAACATTTTAAGAGAGATATTTTGCTTAAGCATTTTTTTTTTTGCCTTAGCAGGCATGCCACTTATGCTCATTCTGAAGCCCTTCATGTCTTATTAGCCCATGTCTATTGTATGTGTCTCTATAAGCAGCACATATCTACCTAATTATGGCTATTCACATCAATGTAAAATAATTCTGAAACCATTATAGGCTCGGGAAGGGGGGTGGTAGCTGCTGCCGTCCATGACAGGAAACAGAAAGAGCACTCATGAGGGTGACCCCTCCTGAGCAGACCCCTATCAAGAAATTAGGTCCACGAGGATGTCCCTGGTTACTAGAGTGTGTGTAATTTGAAAACCATAGGTGCTGTAATTGACCCAGGTACATGTAGATCCAAACATATTTTCAAATCAATAAATAATGATAATGATAATAATAATTCTGAGACACAGAAAAAGGAACAAGTACAAACCAAAGGTTGGTGAAATTGATCAGACCACATTTATGATAATCCGTTTTATTCTGGCTACCAAACATAGGAATGCTATTAAATTTGTCCATAACTTATGGATCTGCTCGGTAGAGAGTTCAATGTTTTGAAAACAGGAAATTTTGTGTTAGTGAAAGAAAATAAAACCCAAACAAATATATATTTGGCCATCTTTTCATCACACTGTTTATTTGCTTGGCTAAATAAATGTAAATAAATCCTCCCCCTTTATCTCATCTGACTAGCTTTCTGCTGCATAATGCAACATAAACATTATATCATCGTTACCATAATCATTATCACCTGAATTTTATAGTAGCACAACTTCACTGGGTAATGATTATAATATCATAATACCATAGCCCCAGATGCTAGCAGAGGTAGTTAATGACAGTAGATGTCAACAGTTCAGTGAAAACTGGTACAGCCTGATGAAACAAACAATTTTGAAGAGAGAATGCAATCCCATGCTATCAAATACCTGTGGGCTTTGACAAGACTTTTCTTCATAACAATTTTGGCAAGTTCATCAATCACAAAATGGTTAAAACAAATTGTACTGGAAAAAGGTAACAATTGTATATGAATCAATGATGTGACAACCATTTATGTTCAAACCCATTGTATTCAACAGGAAATAATAAATATACAAATTCAGTACAATGAAATATTTATTTTATGAGCCAGGTGGAGTAAAAGTAAAACAAATAAATAAAAGAAGATAAATAATCAATTTTGTCCTAACACGTTTTTTAAATATAGGCATTTTTCCTGTTTGGTTTCTGTAAAACAGATACACTTGGTCCATCATCTTTATTTAAAAAGTATTCTCTCCCTTTCCCTCAAGCTATGGTTAAAAAAACAAAAAACAAATTTAATCTAATATCAGGTGATGTAACTGCTAGCAAATTTGTCCATATTTGTCAGCTAAAGGGAAAATGACTGACTTCAGTCTCCCTTTGACAAAAATAATGCCTGAAGCTAACTCTGCCACCACATACAAAAGAGGTAGACATATAAAGGCGTTTAGCCGAGTAAATCATAAATGAAAGCAGAAAGTTTTCTAAACATTCTCAGATAAATTCAGGTTTAGGTTTTTCCCTGTACATGTGTTTTTTGCTCTGTAACTCCTTAATACATGCAGTGCTGTACGTAAGTATTTGGACAGTGACCCAATTTTGTGACACCAAATACTTATGAACTACGGTGTATGTTATTACTGCAGTGTTCCATCTGCCATGCTGGCATGCGTCTTTCCCAAGACAGCTGCTTCCACAGAATAATGTATGGAGGAACCAACTTAATGCACATCGAACAATGGATAATCAGGGGGGAGTACCACTGCTGGAGAATGTGTATGCAGTTCATAAATTGCATAAAATCAAAACCACGGTTGACTGACCCCAAGCTGGTTAGGGACTATGTACTATATTTTCTTGTGATAAACTGCAGGTGTCCACCAACTTAAATCCTGACTGCAAAGAAAAAGGTATATATTAAAAGGTGGTACCAGATGGTTTAGTGCTGATCCTGTGAAAGTGCTGATTCTTTGGTTATTTTTGCAGCCATGCAGAACTTTGTCAGGACAACAGAAATCTGATTGGTTACAGCAAAAATGCTTTGTTTACAAAAATTCAAGAAGCAGATCCACTTAAACTATACACATTTAACCCAATGACAATTGGTAATGTTGTTACAAAATGTGTTATTTATACAGCATAGGAAAATATTATAACTGAGATGCCTTTCTCAAACAAATACACAGCTAGCTTTATTTATATTCCTACTAAAAGGTACTAAAAGGAGTGCACTAAACACTACACATAAAAGTGATGGTCCATCTGTTTCTTGCATTTCCTACTCTTCCTGTTCTCAAGCTGATGTCATTTAGACAAGATGGACGGATCTACACTGTTTAACACTGAGCCCAACCCACCTTTGACCTCACCGGTAACCTTCTTAAGTTTTCAGTGTTTCTCTTTCTGTCTTCAGCAACAGTAATAGTGAACATAGGTCAAGAGTTTTTATAGACCTTGATATTTGAATTGCCCACTCACATGTGAACCCCCCTGCCCCCACCACCTCCTCATTCACTACCGTCACTGTAGAACTACTAACTGTGTTCTAATGTAACCTAAGAGTTTAAATCCAAGATTCATGCAATCTAATTCATGCAATCCACATGACCAACAATGAAATTATTCCTGACCAAATATCAAGCATTCCTGGTTTAATCTAGTGCAAGCAGAATGGAATCCTCCATTAAAGGGAGTGCATAATTGCTTCTGCATGCTGACCATAAAATTTAATTAAACAAGTTAAAAGTGCCATCAGCAATGGCTTATTTCAAGAGCACTATAATGACAAGAACCCTGTGTTTTCCTGCTTTGACACAGATTAACCTGAAAGAAAACACGGTTAAGGCATACATCCTTTGTGCCACCTTTACACCTGTTATAGATTACAGACACTAAATGAGCCCCCCGAGCTACGCCGACAATGTAGGTGTAGGGAATAAAAAATTTAAGAGGTTCAGCAGGTTAATAAAAACAAGAGAACTGTGCTTTTTGGTAATCTTTGCCATGAAAAGAAGCACGCTGATTTCCCATCCATTAAATGAGTTTTGCCACGCCTCTGCATGTCATTTCTATCTGAGGTTTCAAGAGTTATGGCTCTGTGATGCCCAAAGAGAAGTCTGATTATTAAATGGACAAGGAGAACTGAAAGAATACTTGAAGGAGAAGAGTGCCTTTTCTTGGCAAAAGCAAGAGCACACTAATGTAACGCTCCACGAAAGCCTGCATGCTCAGCCATGTGGCCCCCATTCATAATAAATACCGTGTTGCCAGTAAATTGCATTTACTGATATCATGTACATCTATATTACTTGAAATAAAATTTTTAAACCTGTTTTAAGCCTAGTGGCCAGGACACCGGCATCACTGAATGCGGGTATTCAGTGCTCCTGCAACCAAACTATGAATGGAAGTAGATGATATAGAACAACAATGCCAGAGAGTTTCTAAGCAACACCATTGTCGTGTAGACTGTTCATTTAACAAGCACCCCCTTCCTGTAGACTCATCTACAACTATACCCCCCAAGTATGACACACTGGTCAATATCTATCTGGGAGTAAATAAAACTGTTCTTTCACCACCAAAATTCATATTCCATCATAGAAATAAGGTAAAGCTAACAATAGTTTGAAGATATGCCAATACAGCAGTGAAAAATGCTGCTCACTGAATAGCAAAATAAACAAAAGGAAGTTTGTGGAATTATACCACTTCATTCTGCTATCAATATGATCTAAATGTGGAATAAATACATAGGTTTTACAGATAAAGATATCCATTTCGAAATTTAGTGACCATGTATTGTCTTAAACAATCTGTTTGAGAAATAAACATGCAAATAGAAAGTGTGGGTAAGCATGTATATCAGCCACATGCAAAACCCCACCGTAACTCTTTTCATTATTTCTACCTAAATTAAGACTATTATAAATAATAAACTAATCTAAATTTTACAAGTGTCTTGCTTCATTTAAGCCATTTTACAAGTCTCAGTGATGTTCACATCTGGAGTTATAAAGCCTTTAATAGAACACTACCTAAATGGGTGAGGATTGGCCAGATTTGGCATCTGCGCAAAAGGGTTAAAGTGATCCAAACTGCATGCTGTAACTGATCACAAGTGCAGCAGTAGAAAACATAAGACTGTGTTGAGTAGCTGGCATTTTTGTGAGCAAGCATGAGCAGTGGCAATGCACTGTCGTGGGAAGAAACAACAACAGCAATTATTCCTTGGTGCACCATGATGGAGAAGATGCCCTAACAGAAAGACTCACTGCTGCCTTCACGACTGAAAACAAGCTTCCTGTTTTAAGATGAGAAGAAGGGTGGAGACCTTGATTTAAGTATTAGCGAACACTGCATCTCAAAAATATTGTCTTCATCAAAGATTTCCCATGGTTTCTATTTGAGAATATTTGCACATATGAGCCATCAGCCCTCAATTTGCCACCATTCCTCATCTCAAAACCGATAAGACATTACTTTGTATATCCTAAGATTCTCCAATCTCCATGCCAACATCTAAACTTTAATTAATTTACTAATCTAAACGTCATTAATTTACTCTCCAGAGAGACATTATCACCTATATATTATAATCTGTAAGAACGTCTGTAAGAATGTCAATCTAACATGAATATACTACCCACTTCCTTAAACCGGGGCCCCCACAGTAGATATCTGTGACAGCTCTGTGGAAATATATACCTGATATGCTATAATATGACCCATTTTCTGTTGACATTGTAATTATTGGCAGATGCCGTAGTGTCTGCATCTTCTTGTATAAATGTTTTACATTGTGACATTGGAGTCACTGAAAATTGGCTGCATAATATAAAATATAATCTTGTAAAATGCTGACAATGCAATTATAATAAGCCATTTATTTTGATCACAACATGAATGTTTTTATGGAAGTCCATAAAAAGTACAATATATGACCCTTGCTTTATTTTCGCGGTTGATTAAATCATGGAGTAATGGCACATTTAAGAATTGTAGGATAGATCATTGCACTTCAAAAGCAAGTCAAAAACACATGAATATAAATACGCTTTATCAATCACAATTGGCCGAGTAAATAAATTATGAACCCATTAATTCATCCACAATAAAATGTCTTCAGTGAACAGATGAAAAGAAAACCGATTCATTATATGTAAGAAATTATTGTTAACCACGACAGATTCAGGAAAAATCTTTCTAAACATCGAGAGAGAATCGTCATCCAGGAAATGTATTTATGTCAATCACTGGTAACATAAGTAACATAATTTATTTAACAAGTTTTCTGTATAAAAAAGTCAATATAGGCCTACAGAAATTGCATATAAAGTAATCTTTTAGTCTTCATGCTCATTCAGTTATACCGTCCACTACGCTTTGTTCCATGAATATTATTACTAGGCAATTATCGCTTCTAATTCTATTGAATAATTTAATTTAAACAAGCTATTATGTTCACTTTGAAGTAAAGATTAAAAACACATATACAATGTTTCCAATTTTATATTTCTACTTACTGACATCAAGGAAGAAGTGTACGGAAACCACCCAAGACAAAAAAAAAGCATGTCATAGACTAGCTGCATTGTAATCATTGTGTGTATGTTTTTTTCATGTTCTTCTGCTTACTTAAATTTTTCACTTTGAAAAAATCCAACTTTGATTTTCTGCCCTTCTGTAATGTCTCATCAGAGACTTTGATTCAACAACAATGAGACTAAATTGAAGCATGGGGCTTCTGTTTTCTTTGACTTCTATTTTCTATTTCCTGGATGTTGATAAGACATCCAATTTGAATGATTATGATGCATAATTAAAATCATTGCTTTGATATGCAGACGTTGCAAGGGGCTCTTTGAAGAAGAAGAGTGGGAGGGAAAAATCCTCTTTTCTACTGCCCGCCAAACTAAATCCAATTAGCAGGACAATTGGCTTCCTTCTAATTGCAAATTTGAGGTGATGAAGAGTCAGAAAGACCATCACTTTTGGAGGATTATTGAACCAATTTTCAGACACTCAAAAATCTCAAAAGCTTAGGAGAAGGAAAGGGTTTACAAACTGCAGAAATTACACACAAGGTTGCATATGCATTGTTGCAATGATAAATAATTTCTCGCCTTTTACGTTAATTTTCACGTGGCAAGATTTCCCTTTCAATTAAAGAGCAACTCCAGTGGCCAAATGAGCTCATTTTTTAAATTCATAAAAAGAGCAATTTTGGGGATTCTTTCTGATGGTGGGGGAGGGAAAGGGGTGGGGGGAGGCATATTGGCAAATGATCCATCGTGTCATGGTAGCAAGCGATCAAGTGATCCACCTTGTTTGCTTCCTTTGTTTCAAAATGAAAGAAATATGGATAGTTGTACCAGTGACAGCAATATAAATAACACTTTTTACAAGCCTTCATTTGAGCATTTATGAAACCCATAGGATCTGCAAGCAGACAGTGCTAACTTGCTTTCCCACAGGTGCATGGGATAATAGTGAAATCCACCCAGACTGAAAGCATAGTAGCAAAAAAAGTTATTCAATGATACTAGTTTGCTAGATAACTTGTGGTTACTTTCTCTTCAGGGAAATCATATTTTAATATTATCATATTAGTGTCAAGGAAAACACACTTAGGAAGCTAGTTTGTCTGCCTGATTAACACTAATAACTTTTTCCAGAGATATTTTTTGTTTTAACTGCTGCCATCTACTGCAATGTATAGTACTGCTCCTTGCACCCGTTCAAGTATGAACACAATTTTCCTATGCGCCTGCATGAAAAGTGTACAGACAGACAATAAGGGCTCAATTTTAACAATCTAAGTGCACGGTCTAAAGCGCATGGCGCAAGTGCATTTAGGGCGTGTCCAAATCCACTTTTGCTAGTTTACGGCAGATAATCTGAGCGCAAAGTAAGGTGAAGTGTCTGAAACTCTTTGGGAAGAAAAAAAAAAAGCCCAATTGAACGCCAGAAACACAGAAACAAAAGTAATTCTTACACATTAATTTACCAAGTTCTTCTTAAAGTTTTTATTATATAGTTCCCAAATGTATTTGAATCTTTGAACCATTTCTAACAGTCTTACAAACAGTTTTTAGGAACTGATACAGCAAAATTGCAGTTATTAATCATGTCGACATTACAGTTTTCACCACGACAATGTGCACAATCCGGCCATGTAATAATTTATGTGTTAAACTACTCCTGGGGGTATGTCAAAAAACTTCCAGACCTACAATATTTTCTTTTGTGGAAACCTTTTCATTATTGGTATTCATTTTACCTTATGAAACAACCACAACCATAACTTTCAAACTTTATTTATTTTTTTTGTTTTTTGTTTTGTTTTTAATAAACTCACTTTATTTGACAAATGTTAGGTTAAGCAAACTAACTAATGTTAAACAAACATAAACCTGGTTAAATATTTGCATCAGAAGTATTTGCATTATTGTATGCTATTATCACTGTGGCATGCAGTGTCCCTATTGAGGACACCACAGGCTATGTCTTGGTCTTCTCTTCATATTAAATCTTTCGATATGACTATGCATGTAAGTGGGTCTTTATTAACATAAACATATAGTTGAATTTAAATGTGGCCAAATATTAACTCCCTGTTAATTGCTAATCATTCATATAATGAATATTATATTCATTAAATGTTGCTATTCAGCCTCTAAGCATGATGCTGACTACTGCATGATCTTTGTAACTGAAAGAGAGCTGATGGATTCATGCCTTTATCATTGCTGAAATGAGGACGAAGAAGCATATTTCTGATAATATTTTCAGCCTTTAAGAGCACATTCCAACAATATCAAGGCATAAAACTGTCAGTTATATGGAGAGGCGAAAACCAGCCGAAACCAGATCCAGCTGGACTGAATGACAAATTTCTGGTTGCTGGCAGGGAACATGAAATCAACTCCGATGTATCTAATTTAAATAAAATCAACAAGTTGGATTTTGTATTAATTCCAGTGCAGTTTGAGGACACATAAATCTGAATACATACAATTAATTTTAAAATGGAATAATTTAGTTTACCAAGATTTTTTAAAAATTTATTTTTAATTGAAACAACTGACCTCACCCATAGTAACAAATGACCCATTGTTATGACGAAAGTGTTCTGTTTAAACTCAAACTGTAGCCCATGTTTCCTATTTCTGATCAAGTTATAACATCAATAGTATATAGAGATATAAGAAATTTAGTACAAAATATTATCATTGTTATCCAAGTGGTCTCTTAGTAATCGAATAAAAGGTAAACCATGTCACAGTGGACCCCACTCTCCCATTGATAACGAAAAAGTCTGTTTTTTCAGAAAGAGAAAAATAAATAAACTTCAATACAGGAAAACTTAGAATCATCAGGCTGCATGCCTTAAAAAAGTAGCAATTGCTCGAATAAAAGAATCTGATGAACTAGAGCATTTTGACAAAAAAATGAACTGGCTGACTAAAGGAAGTCAGCCCTAATCTCTTGAATGCAGCGATAAGTCAATGACAAATTTTGACTGGATATAAGGTAGAGTAAAACTTATTAGACTGCAATATGGAAGTTTGCAATATTCTAAAAACTGTTTGTAATGAACAGTAAAATAATGCATTGCAATGGTTTGTATTATAGTTCCTGGTGGAATTAAATTTAACACCCTCCTAAGGGACTCATTCAGTGGTAATCAAATGCTCTGTCAGGTTGCCATGAAGGAGATGAGGTGAACGTAAACAGGGCATTTGGTCTTCAGGGATGGATTATAAAACATTTAATTTCCATGCTGACACATCAGTGCATGAAAAAAGGAAGAACTAGCTTGCTGAAGCACCATATAATTGGATTACTATAAACAATGAGAAAGGTATAGATAGCCTTGTATCTATAGCATAAAGAGACAGGGCAGTCCAGTATCCAGTCAATATATACAATTAAGTATTTATTTTAAATATTTAAATATAAAAAATCAAATTAAAAATGTAATTACATGCATTAAGTAACTTGCATAACCAATATCCATGCACATCTTTTTCTGTTCTTTGCCAATTTATATAAAAGTGGATGTTCCTAGCTGCCAAGTTATTTTTTGAGAGAAATGCAAGGAGACAAATTGCAAATAGAGAATGGCTTTCATAATGCCACCTGCTCTCACAGAACGTACCTGATTCTAATGTCTTGTGAGCACAGTGTACATTGCAGAACGGGATTTTTGACAAGCACGCCAGAGCCTCCTATCCACCACTGTATTCATTTTATCTAGCTCATAGTAGCTCCTCCATATTTATTGTCATTCTGTCCACCGTACTTCAAGCAAAACCCCCGCTTTTCCCTTTAACATATTCAATAAAGATCAAATAATGGCACATTCTTTAAAAATGTACGTCCTCCCTTTGGTGTTCACCTGCAGTTTACCAGAAGGCTTGGACAAGAGGCACTGCTCATTTCTGCATGGAAAGATAAGTGTGTGTCAACCCCAGTAGAGTAATTAGAATACTCCGGGAATGTCACAGAGGGTTAAGCCTCCACTTATGTCACCTGACTACATGAATATAAATCCCTTTTTCTCAGAAGACCTGCTTCAGACCCTCTGTGTTGTTTCCCCTATGCACTTCAGCTATGCCTCCCAGAATCACACTGTTATCAGACAAATTGGTTCATTTCGTACCATTTTAACAGAAAGGCATAAAATGACACCATTCTCAATCGATGACAGTGTGTCAGTATGTCTGGAGATGTTGTCATGTCTTTTCCACTCAGGCTGTGTATTCCTGCAATAACTTGTCTGACTTAGTCAGACTGGTCCTTGAACTCACCTGTTTGCATCCTTTATCCTTGGCTTTTTTTGGGCGGAGCCCAATGTAATTTATTATGAAAGTTACACACTAATCTGTTTTTTTGTGGGTATAATCTTTCTGACAATGCTGTTTGTGTAAAACAAACAGTCAATAGCACTTGAAAGTAATAGGGTGGGACTGTGGCTCTCCTAGCAGCTGTGAAGACACTTGTCCGAATGAAAGGTAGACTCAGAGGGGGCACAGGCCCAGCCATTTACGCAACAATGAAGAGGAGGTAAACACCAGGGCTGTTTGCTAGTCATTCATACACACTTGTGTCCCAGGAGCACCAGAGCAGGTGAGCGGAATACCTAACCAGAGCCAAGAGACAGAACGGGCAGCATCCAGAACAGAGGAGGCGTCTCCCATCTCCCACAACAGAATGGAAATACAATTATCTTCTCTGTCTGCAAAAAGCTCTGCTGGCTGTACACAGATTGAAGCAGACACAATGAAGAAAGGCTTGTAGTCCCTGAACAGTCCACACTGTGAAACCACAATGACTGGAAAATCTCATACTCGTATCCACACTCCCTATGCAAAACACAATAACCACTATGCTATGTGGAAACCGGTAATGTATTCTCGGATAGCCTGTGGTAGGCAATCACTTGTCTTGTTTATTCAGACAGCTGTGTTTAGAAGTGCTTGTATCTGTATCATTATCTGTTCAACCGACAAAACGATCTGTGTTTGTTGATATATCTATTTGAATCCCAGAAATAGGTGTAGCATATGAGGGAAGTTGTGTAAACAGAAAATGGCAGATTTCAAGCATAATGCACTCCCTTGAGCTGTGGTGAATGCAAATCTCTTCATTGATGATTTATACCCTGCATACTGTGTGAATGGTGCTATTTTGGTTTAATATCAAAATTTGCATTCATGAGAAATGAAAACATAATATGCATTATATTCTGCTGAGGGGCAGGCAAAGTATTCACTGCTATAATGTGATTTCAGGCTTGCTCATCAATTTCAACATAAGGTTGAAGCTGCAAAGTCCGAGATATCCAGCCATTTTGTGCATAGCTCACTGTTCTTGTTGACAGGTGTGAATTAGTCGTCCAGTTTCTGTGGTGAATAAGTATGCAAAAAAACATCCCCAGAAGAAACCCGCTGACCCAGCAGTGAACTATTAGTATATTTTTTTACTTCAACGTGTTTCTTATGTCTTTAAAAATTAATTTCAGGCTCAGAAATATCTGCCTCTCTTGCGGATTAATTTCCTTAAGAAGTCAACTCCAAAGGGAGAGATCAAATGAAAAACATGTGGCATCCTGGGAAAATCCTCCATATTTAGAATTTTGTGTATGCAGTTCTGAAAACTGGACAAAACTTTTATAAAATTCTATTGTCTTATGTATGTTCCTCATTTTCCAGTGGAATATATTATTCATCATTCATGTCTTCAGAAACATTTTAAAGCATTTATGTGACAATGGTTGTTGAATAATGATGATTTCTCTGATAACTGTCACAGTCATCCTCTTGGTCACTTCTCTGACGAATGCCCTTCCTGTGCTGTTGCTTGTATTGTCTGGTTTGTGCCATATTTATCGCCAGTGTTGTTATAACATACGTACCCGTACTAATAGCCCATACATACATACTGTGCGCTAGTGCTGAGCTGTATACCATATTTTTAGGTTTATCGATATGAATAACTAAATAAAAAACTGATTAACAAAAGTTTTTTGTCGACTATATGGAACCACAATACCACTCTCAAAAGATAAAAATCGGATACCAATGGCAGAGATGATTGCTTTATAATGTGGGTTTGTGTGTAATAAGTGATTGTGGGATGGGGAAGCTCCTTTTATTTTACTGCCATTATTGCCCAGAGCACTGACAGGGAAACAAGTGGCGATGTTGGCCAGAAAGCAGTCTGCTGCAGGCACTCTGCTAGGCTCACATTTGCAACATGTCTGTAGCCAATTTTAAAAATAAATTGTGGATCTTTGCATTATCTCCATTCTGTGGGCACTAGCACCCATACCACTAGGGGGAAGGAGGGAAGGGGCTACAGTGCCCCGCTCCTTGATCATGTTGTTTTAGCCTTTCTATAAGTGGTGAAAGAGAATAAGTAGTTGGGATAGATGTCATATAGATGTAATTCATTTTAGGAAATGACACAAGCAGAGATGTGATTCATGATTACCTGTCACTGTGTTTATAATTCATTACTTTTTCATCTACCACAGGCATATGGTGTCCTTTACATAAGGCTGACAGGTGAACAGAATAAACATATTTTCCAATGCAGAGAGTTATGAAACCCTCTTCGTACTAGAGAGCCATTATCTCTGTGAGAGTTGCATTGAATGCACAAACATACAGTAGCACTAAATCTCTAAGAAGAGGCCATTTAAAAAATGTTCCAGAAATACATAAGAAATTATACAAATTAAATATATAGGAATAACAACAAAGTGCAAATAGTTTTTTTTTTTCACAAAAAAAGACAACATTATTATTCATGTCAATAGAGTTGTATCAGAATGTATCTGTTCATTCCAAAATATCCTTATTTACATGGGAAATCAAAGTTACAGTCCAACACTGATGGGAAAAGTCATTATAATCTTCATTCAGGCTTTAGGTGCTCAGATATCAGACTGCAGAACCGAAACCCATAATCTCTGTTTCGCATTCATATGCGCACCTGGCTTTAAATGTCAAGGCCAAAATAGCCCAGAGGTCTTGTAAATTAGTACACAGCTGTAAATTGCAAAGTGTGGAGCTGACATAAGAGGTATTACCGCTCATATTCCACCTTCAAAGTGAATTATAAATATTACAATAAGATGAGAAAGAGACTAATTTCTCTTTGTGCAGTTGTTCTTTTGTTCTTTTACTTTGTGGGTTCTAAGTATATGTTATGAATTTAAAAGAGGCGTGTAGTGTGTAGAATTACTTTATTATCATTTTATGCATGCAATGTGACTGTCATGACAGAATCTTGGTAAGATTTAAAAGAACTGCATGTGCTAGCAATGCCATTGATTGGTGTAGTACACTTGTGTTTCTATACCTTGATTTTTTCCCTTGAGTGATTCCTTTTGTAAAAGGAATTAAAATTTTATAAGATCAGTTTTTTCAAAAACAAATCCCCTGTATTGGTTCTTATCTTACGTGCATTCTGAAAAGGAAATTGACGTACAAACATACAATTGTTGCTTGATAGAAACACTTATAAGTTTTTTCAAGTATTTTTATTTTATTTTTATATAGCGATTTCGTACAGACTTTTCGTACAGACATCATTATATATTCTTCAGACATTAAAACAACCCCTTACACAAAAACTAAATCCTTTTAAGTTGTTATAAAATGTATGAATATTCATTAATTAATAAATTAATACTTTAAAGTACTTTTAAAAATGCAAACTATAAATATACAATTCATTTTCCTTGAAAGTGAATATATTATGAGACAACAGGATTCCCAACCACCTGAGTAATAAAACTTCCATTTTCCGAAGAGCTGTAAAGGGAAAACTAATGTTACTAATCAAATAAAATAAGACGTATCTTTTTAGAACTTGCCATAAAAAAAGAAAAAAAACAGTAGGAGTGGGTCCTCCTGTGTTTTAGCACTACCTCCAAATCAGACAATGTCAGTGCATTCAACTATCAGTGTGGACTTCAGCGTTACAAATGCAGTGCAATCATTTATCTTGATGGAATATTTATCAGTGTCCATCAGGGGCTGGCACAGACTCTCCACTTTAATTGTTGTGCAGCATAATTTTGGTGAGAACCATACATTTTTCCTGATTAGTACCAGCTGGATGGGTGGTGCTAATGGCGGGCATCTCATTTACATGGCAAACTGCAGCTGAGGCCCCTGTCTGGTTATAAAAAGATCAAGGAACTGCAAACCCTTCTGAATTTTTTTTTTTTTTACCATCAACAGGCACAATCAGGCACTTGCTTTCGGATGCATGCTCTACATATAGTGGTACAGTACCACTGCAGCACGCTGTAACATAGACAGATAGAGACACATGGAAACATATACAGTTTCTTCAGGGAGAGTCAAATTTACAGTATGCTGTGTTCGCTGGAAGTATAAATCTCAAATACACTGTGAAAAGTGGAGCATTTTTCTTTGAGGTGGTTCAGAAAAAAAATGTAATTTGCCTTCTTTTAGCAACCTTCTTTCTGTTATATTTAAATGCTAAAAGAAGGCAAATTACATTGTTTTGTGCAAAGAGCACAAATGAGATGGACAAGAGATGGACTCTCGCCTGCATTTAGTTAATGTATAGATTTGATGGCTAGATAGTCATTGACTTCAGAAGGAAGAGGAAGGCTGAGGTCGCTGTCATTCTGTTCAAAGGGCACCCAGATGAAATGCGTTCCTACAATTACCTGGGTACCCACATTCATTTTAAACTGGACTGGAAAGAGAACACTGATGCCATTTTAAAAAGGCCTTGTCCAGACTATTCTTTTTAAGGAAACTCAGATCTTTTAAAGTACAAAACTCAATGTTTTTACCAGTGCATTTTGAATAGTGTCTTGTTTTATGCCGTGGTCTGCTGGGGTGGCAGCTTTATCTCAGAGTATACAAACTGATTGAATAAGATGATCAAAAAGGCTGGCTCCATTACTGGTATCCCTGTGATTCTTTGGAGATTATTACAGAGCAGCACACAAAGAAAAAAAACTGCATTCTATACTGCAGTACGAAGGTCATCCTCTGCATGGGTCTTTTAAGAGACTGAGGAGAACTTTTAGTGAATGTTTTACATTACCTAGGGGCATTTCCTACCTAATACCAATACCAAACTGACTCTGTATTATAGCCTGTACACTGCACTATGTACACAGTGTGCATTGTATATATTGTACAGTTGTGTGTTGGTGGCAGCCACGCCCCCTGTGTTTTTCTTTGTCTCTTTAAGCTGTTATTTTAATGTCTTCTTATACTGTGCATTGTCTGTCTTTATAAAGTCTCCATTTTAATGTAATGTTCTGCTCTGGTGCCAATGTGAATTTCCCCTATGGGAATTATTAAAGTATATCATCATCATCATCATCATACCGCAGGGTTTTGAGCACATACAATGTTGAATCAACAGTGCAAAGTAATAAATTGTTGTGCATATCCCTTAAGCAACTGAGCTTGCTTGTTTGTGTATTATTTGAAAGAAGAGGCTGCCGTCAGGGAGATAGCATCCTGTTGTATATTAATTTACATGGGTTGTTTGAGGAGCCGTCAACAGAATGCAGAATGCAGTAGGCAGCATTGGATGGATTTAATTGAATCAAAGGTGGATATAAGGTTATATTCAATGTTGGGGGTTGGGGGGGGGGGGGGTGGAGCAGAATAAGAACATCAACTGAATTAGTCACACTACAAAAAAAAAAACATTAATCATTGATATAAAGGCCAGGTCATTACTGGAATGGAAGTGTGCATCCAAAGACAAAAACAAATTGTGTCTCATGCCAAAGATAGACAACAGTGAAAGGCTAAAATCCTCCTGTGTGTAACGCAAAGCAGCACAAACAGACCAAATGCAGTGCACAGATTGTCCTAAAACACTAACTTAAAAATATTTTTGGATCTCCCTTTAACTGAATGTAGTGTTGGCAGAAGGCTGACTAGATATCTCTTTATACTGGATGTGGATGTATTTCCAGTCTTAACTCATTGTATTGCTCTCGATGAGGGACATGTAAAAATAATTAGTTCAATCAAAATTATTCTTATTTTGCTTGATTTAGAAATGTGTCAATCATTGTAATCAATTGCTCTGGAAAATGATTCAATTCATCACAGAAATCGAGTTCACAGCTGTCCTAGCAGATCTGATAAATCTAAAATTACAAAAATAATCAAATCAAACATATTCTGAACCTGGTTTGCTGGTGTGATGTCTGCTGTAGTGTGCATCAGTCTGAAACAGAACAGAATAGCATTACTCGCTCTGGAAACACAGAGAAGACCATCATATAACTGAGAGGTGGACAATGTACAGTATCTGTTTCTGGATTCCATGCCAACTTGGCCTTGATTAATTAATGAATGAATGAATTAATTAGCCCTAACATTTGTGCCATCTGACATTTTAGCTACATTTCTTGATAAGTACGTGCATGAACGCTGAAGGCTGTCGTGTGCCTACCTGAAACATTTAGCTGCCATGTAATCTACGAGTGAACCAGCATTGGTGTATACAGCCAGTTGGCTCATTTAGCCAGAGTAATTAGTGGAAACAAAAACCTGCATACACACTGGCCCTCCAGGACTGGAATTGCCTACCCCTGACATAGTACATCTTCTAATGCATACTGTGATCACAGTAAAATGTTTCCAGACCATTTATACTTTTAAAAGGCTTTGGTTGAAAAAAGTCTAAACATCCGAAACCATATTCAGATAGTGATTGCATTTTATTGCTACACAATTAATTACAGTGAATCATGATTCTCTTGGACACTTTCAGTTAGGTATTTTGATGTATTATGAAAGGGGCCTCATAATGATTTCAATCTGACATTACATAAAATAGAATTTTATTTACAATTTCCTAAATTGATAAAATGTAATCAAAACAACCTATATTTGCAATGGTTCTAAACTATACTTCCTGTGTAGGTTTTATTATTTCTTATTTTTTTCTAGTGTAGCATTTGATATGACAAGGTGGTGTAAGTTGTAAAGGATGGAGAAAATCATACATAAATACAAAATATGTTTTGAAAGAGTATGCCTTCTCTTCCTAGGCTCCATACTGTTTTTATGACTATGTACTCAATTGGAATGCAAATGACGACTTTCTATGCAGAGCTATTGTGTAATTTCTTCAATTAGCAGTTAATTCAAGATGATTAGTCCAGACTTTTATTATCTTTCTCAAGAGAAAAATACATCATTTTTATTTGCTTATTTTGCATTCATTGTGAACTGGATTAATAATTGTTTTTTTTACATACATCATGAGGACTTAATATAACATTTTGTGTTCTGGTTTTTTAAAATAAATTAATTTAGAGATATTTCATATACTGATTCATTCTCATGTATATTGCTTATTAAAATGCATGAGCACAAAAAAGTAGCAAGGTGGTTACATCAAAGCAAAGTTGGCAAGTTACAGTTGGTGAAAGTTACAATTTGTTTCAAAAGCAAATAAGATAAACTATGACATTCTCATAAACTCAGCAATCAGCTCAAGGCTGGTGTGTCTAGGTCGTGGTGGTGGGGTAATGCAGTGTGTTCCTTTTTTTTTTTCTCAATTTATGAAACATTGCGTAGCATTGCTTTGGAATACAGCTTGTTTAATTTGTGTGAGGTAAGCCAATATTGTTTCATGTAACTTGCCGTAAATTTTGATATCAATACTTTTAATGGCAGGCCTAGATTTTGCCAGTTTTAATTAATGACTTATAGTCATTGCTTTGTACATGTGAGTAACTTGGCATATTTAAAACACGTTGTAAACATGTTTTTCATTAGATAAGAGTTTAAAATAATCTTTTACCCTTTTACCCTCACTCGTGAATAGGACCCTGAGATACTTGAACTCCTCCACCAGGGGCAGTTTCTGTCCCCTCACTTGTAGGGGACAAACCATATTTTCCCAGGAAAAGACCATGGCTATAGCCTTAGAGGTGCTGATCCTCATCCCAACTGCATCACACTCACCTCCAAACCATTCTAGTGTACATAAAAGGTCACAGTATGATGAGACCAAAATGACGACATCATCCGCAAACAGCACAGAAGCCTCCCCTATGTCCCCAAAACGGACACATTCCAGACTTCGGCTGTGCTTTGGGATCCTATCCATGAATACCAGGAACAGGAGGAGAGACAAGGCGCACCCTTGACAGAATCTGACACCCACATTTAGGGAGCTTGACTTAATGGCAAGAATGCAAACCGAGCTCTTGCTTTGAGTGTATAGAGACTGAATGGCTCACAGTAGTGACCCCTGCACCCCATACTCCTACAGTAACTCAAGATACCCCCGAGGAACATGGTCATATGGCCTACCCCGAATCCACAAAACATATGTAAACTGGATAAGCAAATCCCATGCCCCCTCAAATATCTGTGAGAGGGTAAAAAGCTGGTCCATTGTTCCATGGCCTGGTGGAAACTTGCATTGTTCCTTCCAAATCTGAGGTTCAACTAATTGTTGGAGCCTCCTTTCCAACACCTTGGCATAGACTGTCCATGGGAGACTGAAGAGTGTGATTCCCTGATAATTGGACCACACCCTCGGTCCCCATTCTTAAAGATGTGAACTATCACCCCATTTTGCCACTCTAAAGGCACTGTTTCCGACCTTCACGAGACACTGAGGATTTATGCCAGCCACGACACACCAACATCCAGAGCCTTCAACTCTTCCAAATGGATCTCATCCACCCCTGGTGCTCTGCCACTGTGGAGCTGACCAACCACCCAATAACTTCTGCCACAGAGATTTGCTTTATTCCCCACACACTGTTCCAGCTCTGCCTCCTGGATAGAGTTTCTGAAGGTGTTCCTTCCACCATCCTACAATATTCATCCTTGCTAAATCTCAAAGGAATAAAAATGATTTTCTGGCTCATTACTGTCTGGGGGTTGAATAAAATTGAATATGAATAATATAAAACATATATTTTGCCCATGAAAGTGTTTCTTTTATTTCAAGCTCTCATAAGCAATTGGGATGCATTAAAAAGTCCAATTTCCTGCCTCCAGCTGGTCTACATCCTAATGGAACAATATAAAAACTTTGTGATCACATTTAGAGCCGTATAGTGACTCATCTTTCCTTAATAATACCTCCCACTGTTCTTATCTTACAAGTGCAGTGAGAGCTGAGCCTGTGTTACTGTGGGTGATAGCGAGTGTTTCACAAAACACAATAAACCTGGGATAAAAACATGAACATTGAGCAACAATAAATAGTTGCAATTGAAATCTTCATATGAACTCCTTACTCGCTGTGCGCCTTATTGATTGTGGTGCTGGATGGTAAGCTGGCGACATTATGGAGATTGAATACTCATTATGGCCCATTTCCTTAGGTGCAATTCACTGGCATTTGGGGATTCCTGCAAGTGTGTTTATCACACATAACATCTCAAACGCTCAATTAAAACCATTCAGAGTGAGGGTAATTGTTTCTTTTTTTCAATTGAAATGGATTTATTTTTAGACGGTCATGAATTATTCATTTAAAGGTCTTGTATTATGTTTTTGAATTAAAATGGCTCTGGTTGGTCACATGACTTGCTTGATCATCAATTGAAGTTATAAGCAGAAATGAATATGAACAATCTACTGAACAAATTGTACCTGGCAGACAAAATTTGGCGTTTACTTCAATCTAAAGGTTCTGGATGCCTGGACGAAATGCAGTTCCAATGAGGCAAGAAGAAAGACCATTTTTTTTAAAAGTGCCTTTATCTCAGGAACAGCTGGTTTAATTTTCTTTAATGTATTTTCTTTCACCTGCTTTCTATACAGCCATAACACATTATTTGAGCTGCCAACATTGCTAGATGAAGCTAAGTGGTTGTGTTAATCTAAAAACAACTTTTTGTAGCACAAATGATTATGATTAAAAAGGACAAAATGTGAACCCATTGGGTGCCAAGAAAATCAGTGTTGAGTGATTAGTCTTCTCTGAGTGGATGCAATTATATAAATGAGCAAACCACCCATATAAACAGGCAAGAACAATTTAATAGTAAAATGAATACCATTAACAAACACACAAACAAATCAAATCCTCCTTCTCCCCAAGGAACATGAACATGAGGTGAATAACAATTCAATCTCCCTGCATTCAGGACTGTCTAATTCCTTTTGAATTTTACAACATTATATAGTAAATCCAGGCATTCCATGTTCCTCTTTTGGCAGAAAGAAATGTCTTTGTATAGAAGGGCAGTATCCATATCCAGAGGCTTGATCCAGTGCAGAGCAATAAGACAAATGGCCTCCTCTCTACTTAAAATAGGCTTTCCATTCATTTATTCACAATCTTTACCTGTTTTCAACAGTAAATCATTGCAATTATAATAAGCACATAGTGAAAGGCTATGAAGCATATGGATGTTCACAGAAGTTGACAAACAGAGGTTGAAAAAAATACAGTTCTAATAAGATCCCGATTAACCCTAGTTTATTGGCTAGAATGAATTCTTTCATTTGCAACTTCTATAGATATGTATAGAGAATGAAGGTTGTTCAGAATTCTTAAGTTTCTATGGTAACTTACATAAAATTTACATAAATTACTTCAGCAGGCAGAAGCAAAAAATTATTCCATCTACACTTGTGCCCAGGCATGTTTGTTCTATTGCCATCACCAAAATCAGGCCCAGTGTGGTCAGTAATGTTTACTAGAGCACAGGGGTTGAATACTTATTCAATCAATGTACATCCATTCTTATTTAATTTTGAGTATTTATATTTATATACTTCTTTTGTTTTTGTTTGCAAATTTGTGGAGTAAGTTGCTTTTATAATAGCTGTTTTTTCCTGAAATGGAAACACCATACATATGTTGTGCTAATCTCATTTGATTGCTCTTCCCCATACTGTACGTATCCGTGTGCTTTGTGCCTGCAGGCGATGTGCAGTACGGTACGGTCGGCGTGTGGCAGGAAAGGGGCTCTTTGGGGTTACCTCAGGACAGCTGTTGGGGAGCCTTGAAATAGACTGGTGTTTCCATTAATGGGGAGCTCTATTTTTCCTCCGGTTGCATTTTCTCCTAATTCCCTTGCCCCACAGATGAATGCTATTGTTTTGTTATGGTTCGGTTTGCACTTACAACACTTGCTTGCAGATTTTTCACTCATCCAACATTGCATGTCACCCTGACAAAATGACTAACACTCTCCGCTATTAGTTTTGCCTTGTATGTATATTTTTGCGATTTTGTTATTCCTTTGTTGTTGTGTCTCAGTTTATGTTGTGACCATCCCCTAGCAATCGTAACACATAAATGAAAGCTTGACAGCAAAGAGTGAAAACTGTGTATCTGAATACTTTTTCAAGGCATTGTATATGTATAATTTTATTGTATTTATTATGAAAGATTACTTTTAGAAAGTACAGTGATCTTATGTAAAATACTTCATGTAATTGTGGAGACTTGTGAACACCACAATCTTAGAAACAAGGATTCTGAACAGGTTCTTTCACTTGTCTTCATAGGGGAACTCTTTATAGTTCTTTATGGTATCCTCTAGGGTAGGTGTGAGAAGTCTGAACCATTGAACCATTTTTCCTGACAAAGAACCCTTGCACATGGAGACACAGAGGAACCTCCCTAAAAGGGATCAGTGGGCATTTCAAGCACCTCTTTTATTCCATGTCAGCAGGGTACATGGGGTTCAGAAGATCTGAACCTTTATGCTGGAAGACAAGTAAAAGTCTGTCTGAAGTACAGTACAGAACGACTACAGTCTCCACATGTGGAAGCTGTGTTTGGCATGGAGTGTGGTGTGGCACAGTATCGTCACTGGTTATTATGATTTATTAATTTCAACAAGGAAGCCCAGTGAGAAGAGATCAAAGGGAGCAAAAGCCATTTCTTTTTAACAAAACTGGGCCAAAATGATGTTTGTTGTTGTTTCTCACTGGTCACTAGGAGGATTCAATTGTTTCAGGTTTTAACCACATGGGCATTTCAAGTGTTTCTTCAGGTATTGGGAAGGGTAGCCTCAAACCAACTGCGATGGCCACAGCAAGCTCATAGGGGAAAATTAAATCGGCAGGAGGAGTCCAAAGGAACAAAGTCATTTGCAGGGGGTGGGGGAGAGATTGCAGAGTGAGGAGAGAGGGGTGTCCTCAAACTCTCATGGAGGCAACAAATTGATTTTTATTCCCCCCCTTCCTCTGCCACCTTCTAGATGGCTCCCCCCAACCCACCATCACCCTACACACACTGATGACACCCTAGGCTGCTACCCTTCTCGTCTACGCCCAAATGTGTCTGGCTTGGGATATACCTAGTTACCAAACCTCTCAAATTAAAAGTATATTTTACAAAACACCATTGTACTTGCTCTTATATCCATACAAGCTTCTTCCTCCTACCATGCAAATATAGATGGAGTAGTTTTTTTAGTCAATATTTACAGATATTAGAATTATTTAAACACATTTTCTTCACTGAATTCTACATAAACTACAAAAACAAAAGTCCCTTTTTTACAGTGTAAGGTTCAATTTTGACTGTTCTAGTACCAAATTCCATTGCCGTACACATTTGAGTTGCACATTTCCAAGGGATGTAAACAATGACTGTGAAGGCAAATTTCCACGAGACAAGGGGGGTCATAAAAGGCACCTTAAAAGACAACAAGACAATATAAACCGTGGGACTTGCCACCCCCCAATCGACACTTGTGGCCTGGAGGAACAGATGGCCTGGAATCCCACAGAGCAGAGAGGAGAACCTGGTTGACTATTACCCACATTATGGACTAAAAGAAAGCATTATATGCACATGCACGTACGTAACTGGGAATAATATGATAAATGTCGTGGACTTTGAATAATATCAACTGAAATGCAGGAGATTGGTGATACATAGACGGGCACAATGAACTGTCATCAGGTGGTATAGGGAGGGTATCATCCCAAGAATGTATGGAGGGGAAAGTAAAATATATTTGTAGACAGATATGTATGCCTGCATAAGTGTTTTGATTAGAGAGACCACCACCATGAACCTCCATAAGAAATATCCAAGAAAATGACAGATACAAGCATAAGATCGAGTCCAGCATACAAAGTACCCTGTGCTTTGTTGGTTATGTACTTCGCTGTGTCCCGGGCACAGTGGTATGTATGCTTGAATTTTGGAGTTAGCCTCCACACATCTCTCAGATGTAGGTACAAGTTGTAAGAGACCTCTGAGTTTTAACACTAGATTCCAAGTTAGAAGGAACTCAGCAAAATACAGGTAATTTAACCTCTGAGTACAGAGTCTTCCTCAGGCCTGTGCCATCGGTACCATAACACGTTTTAGACCTCTGAGTTAAAAAAAAAAAGTCCCTGACCTCGGACACCAGGGCCCAAGAGAAGGTAGCTGGGGCCAGGGCTTCGAGGCACAAGTATACTACACAGCACCAAGGTGTATGTATGATGTAAACACTGGGTACACAATGCACACATAGTGAATAATGCATCTTCTGAAAGCTGACTCTGAAAGTGGCGATTACATTTTTTCATTCTGACCTAAAGGGAGTGTATACATATGCATTTCTTGAAACCAGTGCAGCTAAACTCCTGTATGTGTTGGTGGCCAGTATCCAAGCAACATTTTTTCTGTAATGTTGACTTATGAATGAAGTGTAAAAGTTTTTTCTACAGAAACATTCTAGCAAAGTAGTTTTGATGACTGCAGAGGTCACCAAACTGTGTTATGAAAAAAAATATGGAGGAAAATGCTTTAATCCCAGCCATTGTGTGTGTGTGTGTGTGTGTGTGTGTGTTTATGTGTTCGCATAAGAGATGGGAGGTCTAACTGCAACAGGCAGCCACCCAGTGCCATTGACCTAATTTTTCCTCCATTTCAGTATTACACCTGAGGGGCAAACTTCTATATAATAGCACTGCATGTGTCTTAACAGGTGCTGGATAACAGGACAAGAACACATATAATATCCATGCATTGAATAATAACACTGTCAAATTCCCAATATAGAAGAGCAGTTACTTTTGTTTCTCACATCTCCCATAAATATATTTTAGTAGCTTATCATAAAGTACCATTATATGGTTACCACACTTCTTTTAAAGGGGGAGTTACCTGCTGATTGATTTTATGAAGTAGCTGATTATTATGGTGAAGCAATTAATACTGTAATCACTCATGCTAGCCATATGCTGCTTGACATAAAACACTGTGATTATGAAATGCCATGATAGATTATTTTGTTATTCTTTATGAAAGAAATGATGCATGCAGAAGTGGACAAGAAGGGGGTCTGATTGTATGTGTTCAGGGAGTTGCCTTGGGCACAGCTGAAATAAATTTGTACTTGTCAGTTGGTATATTTCCTATAGAAAAAAACAAAAACAAAACAATTGTATATTGTGTCTGAAACACCTTTTCCTCTCAGGTGGCTCACAACACAAAGGCCAGCTTGCAGTTCAGATTCTTCCCAGAGCCTGAAACCGAAATGAAATTGCTACTCAATGAATTTCTGCTCTGAGTTGTTCGTGTGCGGACTACCTGCTGGATGGCTGAGCACTGTGTTCCTGCTCTCTAGTGTCTTACGCTTGTCAAAGTCCTTAGCTTCCGGTTTACCCCAAGTGGGTGGTAACAACATGTTTACCATCAGTATCACATGTTAGTATGACCAATGTCTGATCCAGGATCACAGCGTATGTTCCATCTCCATGCTGGAAGGATATTTATACGGACTTCCTGATCTTCAGGAAATCAGCAGGTGCCATGCAGCCAGCAGGTGCCAGCAGGTGCCAAAAACACATTGTTTTTGGGTTTGGTCTTGGCCTTGCTGTTTGAGGGTTTTTGATATTTCTCCTCTTAGTAGGTTAGTGCACACTGGTGCATGCACAGAAGTACCTAAATCAGATCCATTCAGTGCCAAACCAAAATAATTACATTTTGTATATTCATTAGTATATATGCAGCATACGATACTGGGACTAAATGATCTTCTGTTAGATCACCCACCTCCTCGTCCTGTTCATACCAGATCTGCTGTTATCAATTATAATGAGCAGGTAGCATACATTGATTTATTGACACATGCTCAAAAATAAAATCAATGAAATAAATATTCAACCAACTCAAAAAAATAATTATCTTTGTCGTCATATTTTAAATGCATCACAGTTTCAGTTATGCAATTATTACATTGTAAATAACCAAATCACAGTTATTTCCATCAGTCCTAAATCCTCTCTAATTTTAATTAATTTATGGTTTTCCATTTACTGTTGAGAGTCAAATCTTTCACTCCACATGCCACAATTCAGGCCCATACTGTACCATATCCACTCTGGCCACCCATCATCTGATAGTGATACACGTGTACAGCAAGGAGATGCCATCCTTTAGAAAGCTCGCTTCTATCACACTGTAGGTTCTGCTGCCTGCTTGATTTCTTGATAGCGTAGTCTCCTCTTGACTGAGAGAGCTTCAGGGCTGATCAAATGTACTGTATGGCATGACCTGTGAAGCTGTGATTCGAAGGCCATGTGCTGTGTGGAAACACTGTCTGCAGTTCCACACTGCTGTCTGTCATGTTTCAGTCAGCAGAGGAAGATGTACAAGGTGGGTAATGGGTCAAGGCAGTGTCAGCTTTGATTGAAAGGACGCAGCTTGGCAGAGAGGGAGATAGAGAGACAAAGAGAGAGACTAAGATGACGACGACTACTACTACTACTAATAAAAATAATAATAATAATAATAATAATAATAATATATTGCCTAATGTATTGTCAAAACAGCAGTAGCAGTGAGAGAGAAATGCCATTTATTTATTTATTCGCCCATGATTTGGTGCAAAATCTATTATAAAATGTCTGTACCAGCTTCTTGGTTACTTTGAATATAGCACTGATTCCAGGAGACTTCAATCATCAGCTTTGAATTAAAGATGAGCATTTTCAGTTTCATCAAACACATGGACAGATAATTTTAGTGCTGACAATCAACAACAAAATAACCAGACTGTGTGAAGAAAAGGCACATTTTCATTTACTTAAGTAAGCAAGACTTAAAAACAAATGTTGAGGGATCCCAAGGTCAAGTATCATCATTGTTACCATGAGCCCCCAGCAAGCCAATCTTTCCTGTGCTGATAATATCCAGGGCAAAATGTAACTTTCCTTGACGCTGACATTGCAGATACACAAGAAGAATATCAACAGTATAAATTACAATGTAAACAACACTGTGGCATAAAAAAAGCTGTCATTGTAATTATTTTCTTCCATAATAAAGTATATTTTTCAAGCTGCAGGCTATGCAATATAATTTCAAAACAATGTACTGTAGGTTTACTGACGCGGTTGTGCTTTGCGGTAGCGCCATTTTTCACAATGCCAAGCTGGAATCTATGGGGCACTTACATGTAAAATGGCATGTGAATTTATGAATTGTCCTGTAGATTGTCAGGCAGAAGGTCTATATTAACTCTGTCGGGTTTCTATTACCATGCATATGTCATGTCTCTGGTAAAAAAACAATAAAAAAAAGATATAATACATTTTTTAAAATGGCATATTATCATGTTACTCTATTTCTGAATATAGGAAAAACTATTAGCAAAGGTAAAATCAAACATTGAGTGAATAAGAACCTGTGCTTGTAACCAGGCAGATTCATGTTCAAATCCTATTAGGAATCTACTGCAGTGTCCTTCACAAAGGCTGTAAATCTGAATTTATTTTAGATGTACAGGATAAAAAATATAGAACAATATAAATTGGTAATATATCAGATGTAGTTTCTAAGCTGAACAGGCTGTTGGCCAAGTTCATAAATAATGCAGTTCACCACAAGCATTGCACATACTGTACCTTCTGTTCTTGACAGCCTCCCGAGACTCATTTATAGTATCTCATGAAATACCCCTCTAAAAATGGAGAATGACGAAGTTCATTACCAGCTCTGACAAATGATTAGACTTTTGGGACTGACCGTGACTCAAAGTAACCAGCTGGATGCAGGCTTCAGATCTTCAAAGGTGACGCATCTGGACCACACTATGGTCGAACACTCACGCTCGCTTAATTCAATCCCTTTTGTCTCCGCTGACACCTTACACCCCTTTTGAACTGCCACATTGGAGCCAAGCCTTGTTTGACCCCATTCACTCTAAGTTGGCTGGCACAGCTCAAATTACTTTTATGTTATACTTTTTGGCATCGCGCAACGAAGGGCATATCGAATACATCCTGTCAGCATTGCAATGCATTGTGAGTACCACTGGTTTAACCATTTCTCCATACAGAATCTTTCAAGATCCTTTGGATACCCTCTTCAATTTAAAACACAAATTTTCTGTAGGTTTGGAGACTGAGTTGGCCATTGCAAAATGACAATTTTGTAGTCAGCTAATCATATCTGTCTCTAAACCAAATTTAAAATTGAACCCAACTGAAATTTTCTATTTTGAATCAAGAAATAGTTATGTATCAAATCTTAAATAGGGGTGTTGTGTGATGCATAAATCATAAAATGAAGAGGCATGTGCAGTCAAAGACAGTGCTAAGAGTTTGCCGGATTAAGATATTTGGTGGATGCTTTGTGCTCTTGAACAATGTATTATTTACTTGAGCGCATTGACTTCTGTTTGCTCTGCTCTTGCACTAGACCCTGAGACAGTGCAGCAGAGAAGGTCTATACGCCCAAGGGGAACATCCATAACACTATATTTTTTTCTCCCCTTATGCTCTTTCAAGACTAAACACTATTTATAAATGATGATTCAGGGACTTTTGCCCCAGCTCTGTTGTCAAGACTTGAAGTACAATCTGCTGTCTGGAGATAGAATGCACATTGAAGCCATAGCCTGGGAGTAATAAGGCCATTGGTTAAAAGTAGCAGCTTACATGTCTGCTCATACAAAGTATTCACTCTTTTTTTGGAGAAATCTTTAAGCATAATTTTTGTTTTACCTCTACACTGATCTTGAATTTTACAAAAACGGCTTTTATGCATTTTCATGGCAGTATGTTTCAGGAGAACAAACTTGTCTAAAATCACCAACTTGATTGTTATTGCAGATCTGCTTGTCAGGCAACGGAGCTATACATAGAGCTTAGGCTACCATACATGAAATATGATCACATGTGCGAATGTGTATACACACACACACAAACACACACACTTAAGTTTTTTTCCCAAAGCTCATTGTTTATTTATTTATTTATTTATTATATGTTTTGTAGGTTATGTCTTCTGGAAAGTACTCCACCTTAATCATTAGGCGTCACTGGCGGAGGGTCTACCAATCTCAATCAATTCAGAACAACTGACGTACAAATGCCTTCATTCAGAGAGGCACTGGCATTCAGACTTACTCAATCAGTCACTACTGGATCACCACTCTGCTTATACTTAATAGTACCACACTGACATGTGTGCAACTACAGCAAGAGATTAATGTGTGGAAATATTTAATTCCACTGCCTAATGTTGCAAAATATTCATTCAGCAGCTGCAACCAATTCATTCAATTCATTTTTCTTTTTAAGACTTGCAGAACAAGCAGAAATCAAGCATAAAAAATATTTCAGCTATACCGAACAGAGTTTATACTCATGGAAATGGAATGTGTCTCATTAGTTTGATAGTCTCATAGTCTCATATTTTTGTATTACATGGATAAAAGACCACAAGGATAAGTGTAATTCAAAGTCAAAGGTTTCAGACACAGATCCACTGTTAAACCTTTCACCAGATCGTTTTGTAGTTTTTAGAGCAAGGATGCCAGAGAAAGCCATCTCATTTCAATTACTTGAGGATTTGCACTGCCTACATGATGTTGGTGCCACTAATGATACTCAACAGCTCTGAAGCACACACAGCACACTGAGGTCCACTGAGAGAGATATAAACATTTACCCACAGATCACAGCAGACTAGAATGGAGATTGTTGCCCCAGATATGGCAATGTCAGAGTTCAGTCAAAACAGTTAAATGAACTGAATATGTTATCTGTGTTTACAAGGGAGCCAGGGGGAGTCACATATTTCTGGAACACAGTCAAGTGACAGTCAAAACACCTCATTGAATGCTTCTATTTATGTTGTGCAGGAGAGGGTTGAAAATCGGTAGGCGGATGGCTTTATACCACTCAAGGCCGTAGTGAAGATACAGGCAATGGGGCTCTTTTCTGTGAATCTTTTACACAGCTACATGCTATGGAAACAGAACAGGAGGCTCTTAATTACGCGACATTACATTGCTCTTCAGCTTCTGGTGGGCTGCAGTATGCATTCTCCATCTACTGCAATGAGCCAGTTTGTGGCAGTAGTAACCAATACAAGAATATGCTACTGAAAAATCAATTCAAGATTTTAAATAACCTAATTCTACAATGAACTGGCCTGCCCTTTGGGCTCTGTAAGCCTTAATGGAAGTGAGGAGAGTGTGAAAAATAAAATTATTTTTTTGTGTCTGTATTATATATAGAAACACCATAACTGGATGGAGGACAAGGACACCGAAATGTTAAAGGAGAACAGCCTCAATGATAGACTGCCTTGTTTGGTGTGGCAAAAATGGGAGGGGGGGGGGGGAGCATGAAGCCAACACAGGGAGAGCATGCACACTCCACACAGAAAGGCCCAGGCCAGGATTCAAACCCTGGACCTTCTTGCTGTGAGGCACCAGTGCTACCCACTGCACTCCAACCAATGATCAAATAAAATATAGTCAACAAGATTAAAAGAAATGTGTTGCTTAAGCACCAGCTTGTGCTATAATCAGCATTAATCCAATAATGGGCTTCCACTGATGTGAGAATGAGAATACATGGCCCAAACTTCATGTGCAGTAGGGGTGTAAATCAGAGTAAATCAGAGAAGGGGTGCTCAAATCAGAGGGGTTGAGTCATGCCTCACACATGGACAGTCATTGGTTGTGATTATGAGTCATGCTTCACACATGGACAGTCATTGGTTGTGATTATGAGTCATGCCTTACGCACGGACAGTCATTGGTTGTGATTATGAGTCATGCCTCACACATGGACAGTCATTGGTTGTTATTATGAGTCATGCCTCACACATGGACAGTCATTGGCTGTGATTAGAGGATATCTCTAATCACCTGTGAAGAATGCCTATTTATGATACATACTGCACTCCATTCATTAGGATTGACCCCCAATCAAGGCTGGGACTTTTGAAAATAATTTAGGGCTAATGTGAATATAAATGCAACGTGAGTGCAGAACAGCAATTTGACATCCAAACCAATGAAATAAACATTATAGCGATTTGCCCCAACATACCTATATGATTCCAGTTGTTCGGTTTTTTTTTCCTTCTAGTTTTTGCTGCCTTTTGCTGCCTTTCTAAACAATTAAAACCCAGATTTGGATTTCTGCAGTGTTAGAACTATCTTTGTCTTGAAGAAAGTAAGTCCCTGGTGAGTTTAGGAGCAACCATTGCATGCTGTAATCGTATAAAGCAGTAGTCTATATTTAACTATATTTCAAGTTCTAATATCAAAACAGTAGAGGCCTCCACAAAAATAAAAACCAGAACACCTGGTTCAGTAATAGGAAAGTCAACTGGGCTATAATATAATCTCCCAAATATTATGTATAGGACATTTCCCTATATACAAAAGATAGAAACAAGACAATAGCTATGCTATCACTGTAAGGGTAAGCTCAACTCATTTTGCAGATGGGTGGCTATAGACTTCAAAACTCCAACTCCAAACCTTGGTAGTCCACAATCTTTCATCACTGCTGCTGCTTACCCAATGACTGTCAAGAGGGTGTGGCCATATATTTCTTCTGCTCCCATTCCCTCATTCAGTGGATTTGTTCGGCTTTTGCTTAAGTCCTCGCTTGCTTCCACTAGCTTGTGCACAAATATTTAGATGTGCATTTAAATTTTGAAATAGGCCAGAGAAGTTGAGTATGTTTGTACACAGATTAATCAACTTTTTGCATTTTTTGCATAGGCTTAGGTTTTGTAGAGTGGATAGGAGCATAATGTTACTGTTATATAGAGCAGCCAATCAGTGGAGTGCTACAGTGAGGATGTCTTTTTGTAAACCAACTCTGAAGTTTCTTATGCCATGGGTTCTCTCAGTCAATTTTAAATACTTTTTTCCCATAAGGATTTTGTTTCTGGGAAAAATATGGTCTGTGGTTAATGAAAACCTAAGAGAGTTTCACGTTTTGTTCTGCGAGATAAATTTCACCCATTAATATCTCAACAGTGAATTTCAAAGCTGTTATGTGCTTTAAAAGTTGCTAACAAGTTGCTATATTGAAACTACAACTATTGTCATGTGCAGGAGGGCTAGTGTGTAAACTTGAGTGGTGGTTGCCAGAATGCGACCCTTGTTTAGAATAAACTAATACGGCTATTGAGTTATGAAACACTGATAGTACATACAGCTTGATGACAACTTTAAATGCATTAAAAACCCAACAATGACCAAAAATACCAGGAATCAAGTTTTTTTTCCCCCTGACAGTTGCATTAAAACCATATGATTTTCTGAACACAAAACTCTCAACCAAAAAACGAGCCTGTGAAAAGCAAAGAAAAATTAGCTAACACTCCAAAGCATGGCATTTTAAAAATGTGTTCCTTTAGTGTGCAACAGAGAATCCAGGGTATCTTCAGTCTTGTGCAGAAATTAAGATGGATCACACACCCTTGGCTTAAGTGAAGTGATCTCCATAAAAACACACAATTAGCTCCCTTTAACATCCTGCTTGTTCTGATTAATTACAAACCTTTTTAACACATTAAGCTTTCTGTGGGCATCTATCCAATATGGACTAATACCAAAAGAACCCTTTGTGGTTTCAATAACAAATCCAGTAATTAAGGGCATCATCTCTTTTCATATTCTTCCACAATATTCCCAGTTTGTCACAGGATTGGGAAGAGGTTCAGCTAATAGGAAAAAAGCTTGTCCAGCTTAATTATCCTTTGTTGTGATACAGTACATTGGGGGTTTACGAAAAGCTCTTTAATTAACCCATTTTGTAGGGAATTGTATTTTCATATGGTGTAGAACATTGCTGAACAGTCACTAGGGGCAATCTTATATTTCTCCATTAATGTGCAAATGATTAAAATATTATCCCATTTCAACCAAGACAAGGGTATTGGTTTGAAATTGAATATGGTTTTATAACCTCAGCCACAGTCAAAGTACACCACCTGGGGTCTACGGCGAGTTAAATATTTTTGCTGCTACTTCCTATGAAACGTTTTGCCAAATGTACTCAAGATAAGCAATGGGAAGCTAGAAGTGAAGTCACATTTTTTATTGAAGTGATTGTAAAGTAAATTGGCTTCAGACTGCATTGTATGTTACTGTGGCATGTATTTGGCATCAGCGACAGTAAAAGAAATCAATTGTATGGCAATACCGAATTATATATCTACACTTACAACAATATATTAGAATTAGCATATTATTACTTGCATTGAAAAAGACTTACAGTGTTTGTAAGAACAATATGGCTTCTAATTAATCTGCCTTAATACGCATTAAACAACAAACAATTATTTTGTTAAATTTTACAATCAACTTATTAATCATACTACTTTCAGCCATATATCGTTCAAGGCTAATGAAGACAGAAAAGCTTAGACATTAACATCAATCATCTTATCTTAAAAATGAAACTATTTAACGGCCTCATCACAAAGCGTCTTTTAATAAACTCAAGCAACATTGAAACTGAATAATGTTCTCATCAAGTGTCTTTCGTAACATTAGGCCATATACTAAAATAGGCTGCATACAAATGTTAAACACAAGAGAGAGCCATCTGCGTATGAACAGTGCAGAACATTCACGTTGACGGTTTAAAGTATGAGCTGGAAAATATTCTCTAATATTGAGAAGCTGGGTGTAGACTATTGCTAATTGTTCGCCTTTATGAGGTAGGCTACAGTAAGCTATATGTATGGGCTCACATTGCCCGGTTTGCAGAAATCATAGACGGAATCACAGAATCTGAGTTAAAAGGAATAATTTATGCATAAACCTGAATTCAACAGAATTGTGAGATATTTGTGTAAATTTAACAAATGGAACATTTAACCATTAGGACTATTGATTATAATCTCCTGTTGAGGAGATGGAAACAAGTACTCAGATTTCATGACCTATTGAATAGTAGCCTGTCTTTTTCCTTTGAAAAGTTGCCAGTTGAAAACCTGGATATCAGGGCCTCACAACTTGTATTCCGAAGGACTGTGCTCATAAGCAGGCTACTGCTATTCCTTACCTATCCCCCTGAGAGTCATTCAGAGCCTTGTTAGCCAGAATGTTCAGCGGTAATGTTGATTTATTCCATAATAATATATTTTTAAAAAGAGATTTTCTTTTTTGCGTATGAGAGCAAATGCACCAAGTATATAAATAAAATTAATTTCATATAATTCTCAAATTATATAACGTAATCAGATGAGTGTTTTTTCAGCACTTCATTTCCTACGTACTCCACACTAAAATGTTCTTGTTCCAATCATGGGTCACTAATCAAAATTATAACCTGCAGTGCGCCAAATAAAAATTAATAATGTTTGCAGGGGTATCCAAGGTCCCATTGCCGTGACAACCATTTGATCTATCTAACCAAGGTTATTTTTCTCAATTGAATAGAAAATATCACCAAAGATAAATTTGATCAACATTAAATCAAGACATTCCTATATTGCTTTGTTTTCTGTCACGCGACAAAGAAAAGAAAATGTGAACGGACAAATAATTGTCTAAGTTAGCAGCTTTCAGAAGGTTATATTATTATAGTCAAAAGCTGGTTCTTTCCATTCCCTTACCACACATAACATTTTTGCTCGGATTTGTGACCACCACCCCCTATTTATTCACATCTATGTCTTATCATAATTTAAAGGATAATTTAGCTGTATATTATGTAGAAAAGTGATGGTTTTGTGGCCTGCTGTCAGTGCAGTGGCCATGACTGACACACTGATGTTTCTTGGCTGAATATATTTCCCCATCATCTCAGTCTATTGGATCGTGAAATATCCATTCTGTCTATTCTCTCAAGCAGAGTGCTTCCTAGACAATCCCCCTTAAACTACAGAAGGGTGACAGTCATAAATGGGCATACTTGAAACAGTTAATTTATTCTCCCTCCCCGACCGCATCTGAATAATGCTTGCTTGCAAGCCACAGATATGAACAATTCTTATCTTTCTAACATTTTCTTGTTTCTTACATCCTCTTATCGGTAGAGGGATAGCAGGCAATTCCAGCCAGGAATCTCGAGCCTACTCTGACCTCTGTAGGCATCGCCAGTAAGAAACAGATAGGCATTTCTGAATGCAAAATATGCAGCAGGAATCATAATGGACCTTCTTCTATCTTTTTCTCACATGTTGTTTAGAGAACACAGTGTAGCAAACTTTTTTGTAGACCCACATAAAAATATAAATTGGATATGGGTCTTCCGTGTATCGTATATTCAAAAGGAATAAAAAGAGAAAACCACTCTGACAGCTCCGGGAGCCCGTGTGTGGCTGCTGTACTGCTACTCGCAGTACTAAAATATTTGCACATATAATGCATGATCATATCAAGTCAGCAGGCAGTGAACAGTAATCAAATTGTGTGAAGACACTGGTGAAGAGTTGCTACCAGGGAGAACACTGATATTTACATTCTCCTAGCAACAATCTTCTTTACATGGAAGATTCAATGGTTAAAGATGGTTGATAAATGATTTGTTTTTACAAATCATAATTAATGTAAAAATTAATGTTTATACCTGAAACACACACACATACACAAACATCAGCGTGTTTATGTACAATTGGTGTACAATTTGTATTTGGAAGGGTGGGGGGAAGAGATGAGACATTTAGAGACAATATTCAGATGGGGACTAACACAGGTCTCATAAATATAAATGACTGAAAAGTGGATGGTCCTATGCTGCCTATGCTACAGCAGCCAAGCAACAAAAGGGTTTTGGATTTGGCCTCTCTTCTATCATATAACTTGCATAACTTCCTGTGTACTGTGTTCATGCTGGTGTCTGAAAAGAAACAAGAGTTCTAATTCTTTAGTTGCAGTCATGATGTGCCCAAGGTGAGTTCTGTTACTACCACCAACAGGGACATTACATAATTGAATCAATAAGCAATTCAATTGGACTGTTGTTTTCCTGCTGTTTGGGATGTTGGTTAGAAGGAAACATAATGCACTGAATAAAATGGCTATTTCCCCTCCTGCTGTTAAGCTGTGATAAACAACACAAACAACTTTGTGTACGGAAAGACAAGAGGATCACTAATGATCAAGTTGACAATTCCAACTGTGATCAGGAATGGTTGCTTCAAGTTAACTGGCAAGTGGTCTGTGATACTGAAATAGAGTTGTCTATAGTCTGCATGATGAATATGACAAAAATGTTACATATGTGAGCATATTTAATTCATTTTCTCCCTCTGTAGCTGTGAGTCTGTTCCCTTTGAGTTCCAGAAAGAATGGCTTTGTACTTTCATTAAGATTTACAGTCATGGAAACTGAAGGAAGATGAAGGTTGTTTTTGAAGCTTCTCTAATATGTCTCTTAAACAGACATCCAGAAATATACCTGAGAGAGTATAGAACATACCTAGCAAAATGTATTTGACAAATCAGCAATGGATACTATCTAAGACTTTTAAGATATGTGCGTTCAACAGCTCTATGTCATAGCCCAATTCATGGCCACCGGAACAACGAGGGTGAGCTGCCATTTGACCCGACACTTCTGAAAGTACCGAGGCGCGGCCCTGGTACTTTTTCAGTTAATATAAGTCACTGATTCATATTCTACAAGCGTCTATACAGCAAAAATATCCGTTGTGCAAGGCAGATTGACAAACTCAGGGATTTAATTAACAACTAGCCAGCTTTCTGTTCAGTGGGTCTGTAAACAACTTTCGCCCACCAGTTTTGGACCTGTGGTGCCATCTCTGGTCCAATTGCAAAAGTCATCGATTGGAAACTACTGCTGCATTTTCCCCTTGAATAATGCAATTTTCTACAATGTAAAAGAGTTGTGGTGTGGGTGGGTTAAATCCCACCCACACCACAGAAACATATTTATACTGTCATACCCATATTGTGCTGCAAAAATTCATTGTAGACCATAAGGGGCCTGATCCTGGCTAGAGATTCACATGCTTAACTTGAATTTCCACAGAAATGTTTTTTTTTCTTCCTATCTGCATCCTGGCCTGGGGTGGAGTCTCACTGAAGATAAGGTGTGTCCAATTTACCACCAAACAAATGGAATAAATTTGGGCAAACCTTTCACTTGATGTATGCAGTACAAATGCTAATTTTGTCATGCCAATAAAGCACTTTAACATTGAATTTGAGAGAGAGAGAGAGAGAGAGAGAGAGAGAGAGACAGATGTACCCCCATTTCCACAATAAAATTTTTAAACTGTTAAAAAATTATCCTCAATCAGAGAGGACGTAAAGGTTCACCTAAAGCTTTGGACAATATACAGTAGTCATTAATGAATTACTTTTCTCCCAAATTTCCCCCAAAACTGCCATTCAGTGGGAAAATTGACTGCTAATTAAGAGTAGAACTGAGAGTCATTTTGTCTTTTGGAGAAAAAAAAAAAAACAGTAGAACTGGTGAAAATAAGCCTGGGACACTGGTCTTTGTTCAAGAGCTACCCATCAGTCCAGGAGTTTATAATGGAAAGGCTATTCTCTTACTAAAGCTGCATTTTAAGTAATTGAACATTTTAAAATGTTACAGCATGATGCTAACAAACTTTCAATTAGTCATAAAATCATGAGTAATAAAATTATCACATTGAAGACAGTTGCCAATCAGAAGTGGGCGGCCCAGCAAATTCATCCCAAGATTAGACCATATGATGCTCAGAGAAATTGTAAAGCTACATCGAAGGAGTTTTAACATTTCACTTGCTGAGCTTGGAGGGCAGACAGTAATCAAATTGTGTGAAGACACAAATTACAGAGTACCAAAGAGAGTGAATTGAAGAGAAGAGTTGCTATCTGGGTGAACACTGCTATTTCCATTTCCCTGGTAACAAGGGAGTCTTTGCCTGGAAGGATCAATGGTTAAAAGATTTTGTTATACAGTCTGCCAATAAATAATTACATTTGTAAAGAATATTAAAGGTTTAATAATTTTTGATAAAGGAAATAATTAATTACTTAGATAGGTTGACTATGTTTAGAATGTGGGTTTTTAAAAAATTATTTCTATCCACCCACAGACACCAAGTTACCATGACAGACACAAGCAAAGGACTGGTGGAAAAGCAAAGCTGGCTAAGTTGGCAGGAACAACAGGCGATCTTTAATGTGTCAGGTTTGATATCTTCTAGCTAGCTTGCTGGGTTTTTCAAAATGTGTTTTTTTTTTTTTTGCTGTAACCAATGGTTGATAATTTGAGAGTCAAGAGAAGGAAATTGTGATTTAATTGAATTGTAGATATTTAGATATTTAGACATTGTAGAAATTGTAGATATTTATTATCCTTATTTGACTGTGTTCTCCACTTCAGGTCCCAAAATATTGCAACTAATGAGCATTTTAGTTTTATGTATGGGTGTTTTTTAAAATTACGATGAAAAGGACACATTCACCACCTTCTGGATTCCGAATCCCCAGCAGCGAGAGTAGTATGCCACAGCCAGCCACCCTGCTGCCAGTGTATGTATTCTGATGGTATGTATTCTAAGTCACCGGGTAACCTAGTTTGAACAACAAGATTTTTACATGTATTTCTTTGACAAGATCTTGTCTACAGTGTGGTATAAAGCACTTTAGTTTTCTGAATATGTTTTTTTTTTCCAATTATAGATGGTCGATTCAAATCCCCAACTGCAATGGAATTTTGAAGCCGTGCTATTAGAAAGCTTGCTATTCAAATATGCAATTTAAAAATGGTTTTCTATGCTTTAGAGATTAAGAAATTACACAAAACAAAAGCAGCACAAGGATTATGAGTTATACGTGTAATCATACTGTGATCAGTCATATTAAAATGGCATTGCATGTTTTTCTGCAAACCTAATTCCAAATGCAGCTCATATTGATGTCAACAAAAGAGCCAATATTATGTGCCTAGATAATTAAATGAGTACCAAACACGTTCCATTTTAATAAAATATATATATATATTTTTTTTACAATAACAATGCAAATGCAATACATTTGTGACATGCAATTGAGAAATAAGAAAATAACAAAAATGCAGAAATAAGTGTGCTTCATCCTAATCAAAAGCTCTGCACACAGAGATATTATATACAAGTATAAAGTCATCTGCATAACAATATGGGAAATACCTCAAGAAGAAAGCAGATGTCTAGATTTTATCATGAGAATGTGTTGGCATGAATCACAGGGAAAGCAACATATTAATGTTCCCAGTTTTAAAATGACACACTTTCCATTTAGACAGAAGGCGGAAATTGAATTGTTAGAAGTGCCAATTCATTCCACTGCTTGTGAAAGTGATTTCTCATTGACGCGATTACAACATTTTTTCTTTCCAACTTTCTTTTTTACTTCCAATTTGGAATCGTATTTGTAAGCAATGTCCTGCATTAATTCAGGAGATTGCAGACTTTCGTGATTGCCCCCTGAAGAGCATGCTGACAACCACTGATTCTCCTCACTTTGCAATCCATCTGCAGAGCCAGGTAGTCATTGCCATTGAGCACTGCACTTCATGGGCAGCTGGCATAGGCACCGTGCAGGCACCCGTTTGACCAGAGGGGTCACTCTTGTGCAACTATAAGCTACTGAAACAGTCCTGAAACTGGGTGTCCAGTTTGACGCATGCATGCATGCACACACTGTTTGCAGCAGTGAAGCATCTACTTGTCACCAAGTAGATTCCTTTGAGGATCATTTGTAGAACTACAAAGGAAAGTGTATATCATATGTACTTCCCTTTATAGTACTGTACATATCGCAATGTTGATGAAAAAATGTATGCATGGAGAAACATAACTAAAGAATCACTGTAATGTTTATATTTTAAAAAATGAATTATCAGCAGATGTCAACTCTTGACTGGAGTTGTAAACTTATAAATAACCCATCAGCGAAAATGTAATTGATAAATTACTTCCCCAGTGTTATTTCCCTAGGACTGAATTGCAATCATTTTGAGAGATAAAAATATGCACGTTACACTACTTTATTATTTGTATTATTGTATTGCTTATTATACTCATTGGGCCTCATTCATGAAACATACGTATGATCAAATTTGACCGGCATTCGTAATTTTTTTATCTATGATGTGAGTTTAAATCTATGTGTGTTTAGAAACACGTGTAAATGAATAAACAAGATATTTCTATTTAGAGTGCATTATTTTTCATGCTAAGTCGCTTTAAGTGGTTACAGACCTCATGTTAACAGCAAGTGTATATGAATACAATTATTATACTAATAAAATATATTCATATTAAATATGTGATGGATTTTAACCACATTAACTTATTGTAATAATTGGAATTTTAAAAATTTTATTTCAATTTCAGTTTAGCTTTATTTAGTTTTAAGATCAGGTTTGGTAGCTTTTTGATACCTGGGACATGCACTGTGCATGGTTTTTCATACAAACTTTTATTAAGAACAAAATAAAGAATTTAATAAAAGTTTTGTGATTGATGCCCATTGTTTTGTCTTGATTTTCTCCCGAACTTTCATTAGAAACTTGTATGACACAGTATGATATCTACACCTCTCCGGTAGATTTCCTGTCAGTGAGTCTTGCAGTTCTCATGGAATGATAAAGGGGGGCAAATGTGGAGAAAATAATGCACACTATAACTCATGCCTTAGAAAACAGCCAACAGCCAGACAAACTTGTTTTGTGCAGCCATATAGGTTCACCCTTGAATCTTTAGCCCCCCAGCTTCTGGAACAGGTATATTTTTCATGAGATGAGGGCCCAGGTAACTTCCTGTCACGTACTCCAATAATCCCCCATGGTGAACGGCTAAAGTGCTAAAGACTCCTCTGTGTCCGACAGTTTGGTTCCTAGATGCCTCAGGTTCCCACTGCTGCTAACATCCATTTTGAAAAGCCAAGTCCCCTTTGTGTGTTTTTCCCGGGGTTTGTAGAGAGACATGGCAGCACAGGCATTTGAGGATGCTGCACTCTGAAGCTCCCATGTCTTTAATAGAGCTGCGTGACTGATTCTGAAGGCAGTGACCATCCTGATGCTTTTTTTAGGGGCAGGCAGAACACAAGTAGAAGACACATGCAGAGCCTGACACAGGTGGACCCGTATTCTCTCAGTGACACCAGTTAACCTTTTTTTTAGGTCTACTTTAACTCAGCGACACCAGTTAACCTTTTATCTCGGCCTGGTTTAACTAAAAACAGCAGATCCCAGAAGAACAAAGATGCAGGCCAGAAACAGGAAAAAAAAAAAAAAAAAACTCATCTGTGTACAAAAAAGATTCTTCTGCATTTACTACTTCTTGGTGTGAATGTGTATTTGCATTTGTTTTAAGTTTTTCCATTTGTTTTACAAACTATTTATTTCAAAGTCCACGTAGATATCATTTTAAGAAACAGCAGTTATCTAATACGGATACCTATATGAACTATATTGTATAATATATTATATTACTTGATATAATTTCAAAGCAACTTTATTTTGAATTGTGTTTGCTTCACCACTGTTGAGTTGTAATAACAAAATAACCCAGTGAATGATATACTGAAATATACTGTCTTGAATGGTGATACATTCAATTATACTGAATAAAGAGTTTTCCTGTGTCGTTTCAGGGATGCAAGCTGGTTGGTATTTGAGAGTTCCCACACCAGATTAGTAGACAGTAACAAGTGCCAGTAAAAGACAAGTGGCCTGCACCATTTGACTCAGTTTTTGTCCCACTCACTTGTGCAATCATAAAATCTACTGAAATGGCAGGCAGTTCCCAAAATGCTTATCTGCACTATAGGAGGCTACATTCAAGGATACTATAATTTTCAAAGGCCAAAATAAAATATGGTTAGGTGTGGTCAAACTTGAAGAACTAACTCCTCCTTCATCCGTAATAGGTACCTACTGCATTGTATTTACAAATTAAATGAATGCATCCATGCTAGACAGTTAAAATTCAGAGAACTAGGTATGAACCTGAATGCAAACACCTAGCATTCTGTTTGGATATTCTCTTTTTGCACAGCCTTGGGTAGATTATATACATTTCTTTTTCCTCAGAGGATAATGGAAATAAAAACAATCCTCTTGTCAGTGTTCCCAATGTCATTACATGAAATAGCACTGCCAGCCTGCACACATATTGCAGATATACACATCTGCACCTTGAGAATTCACCTGCGCAGAATAATAAGTTTGCGTCTGCCGGATTCATGTGTCACATTTTAAATGTATAATCTCATTTTCTGTCACTGTGCAGCCTTGCCAAGAACTGAACCAGTTATAGGCAACCATCTATGTTTTTATATTGCATTGCTGTAGCAAAACCAAGTTGGATATTAATTTAAAAAGTGGGGGCCTTTTCTAATCACGACAAGTGAATCTAATGCAGTTTGTGTTCCATTTATTTGTCTTGCTAAAATTATCTTATAAACCATTTCACTTTGGTCACCCTACAAGATGCTTTTGGTGGTTGAGGGAACCACATCCAGTTCCCTGCACCTTAATGTACACAGATCATTTCGGAATTCATACAGAACGTAATCCCAGCTTTTCTTTCCATGATACACCAGGCCATCAGAGCTTTCCAAGCATTCCATTTCAGCTGGCTATTGATGAGTAAAATGTGGCCAAATCACCATTGAAAAGCAATGCGTGAATAAACTGTGCATGCTTAACAGGCTCAAAGTCAAGGTACAAAGTTAATATTTGGACTCGGAAACCAGAACGCTCTCCGACCACAGAATGATTATATTGTCTTAATGAGACAGACATATTATCCATAAATTACACCAGCATTTGTAGAACAATGGTATATCTCCTACATTAAATGATGCTCTGCATGAGATGTAGAGGTATAGTATTTCTTCTACATGTAACAATACTTGTTCTACCACAGGTATCTTAATTACATTAGCACCATGCTAGCAAAGCAGGTTGGTTTAAATATATGTGCCAATGTATTCAATTTATCAAGTGTCATCACATGGGTGCTCAAATGAATGAAGACAGTTTAGCTACAGATTTTCTATGACAGGCAGTTTTGAAGGAAATGGAATAGATGGCTAGCTATCCATGATAGAAAATATACTCTGGGACCATTTTGACCCAAAATTGCATTATTTTCCTAACTGAATTCAAATAGAAATTAAATTTTAAAACTTTAATAACTTATGCGAGGGACACCGGATCTAGTATAAGGTTGGCTCGCTACATGACTAGAACAAGAGGGACTAGAATTAATGTCTGGTCGTAGGTAGTCTATGGTTTGGGCTATTTGCTGGGATTCTGATGTAATGTTTCCATCATATTGTAAACTATAATGGTTATTAAGAGATGGCAGTTGTGATTTTTCAGATATTAGTCTGACCCTCATGTGTTGCCATGGAAATGGCACCTCTCTTGCAAATAACCTTTCACTGTGAATGCAAAATATCTAATAAAAATAAGTGAATGTTGCCGTTTTAATTTTTTTCCCAAGTGACCATAGTATAAATGGGATAACCCATGACAAGATGTGAGGTTAAATGATTTTAATGCTCTCAGTAGAGGTGGTACCTCTGTGTTGTGCATTGAAATCATAACTTAAAAATAGCAAATTATAATATAAATATATTAATATTTGGCGTCTCTACGTCAATAATGTATCACAGAAGAAAGTATCACAATAATACCACATCAATTTTTTCCCCCTACCCCTATCATTTACAGTGGGAACATGATAGTGAGGCGCTGTTATCCTACTGTATTAGTTTCTGTTGTGGCTTTCTGCTATGAGGAAGAACAGAAAGCCCTTATTGCAGAAGGGCTGCAATCATTGTCAGTTGGTATCCTTAAAGGGATGTTTTGCCAGATAAACCATATATTGCATGTTGTGCCAGTTCATATGTTGGTCTGCTTTGAATTTCATGGCCACATAGTAATTAAATGCTGGAAAGATGTCTTTGTGCCATCCATTTACATTTTTAAAAAAAATTGTTTGGCAAAATAGTTCAAACTGATGGGACTAACTAGCATTGATGAGACCATAATAAGAGCTGAAGTACTTTGCTAATATTTATATTCAAATATAAAATAGTACTCTGAAAATTGCAGCAGTGCAAAAAGGTACACACGAAACACAGAAATGAAGTGCAGAAGACCAAGTAATCTTCAAGAACACATTATAATTGGATTCTATTTCTATTTGCAGGGGAAATCAAATGATAAAAATCCTAATAGTTCTGTAAACAGCTGGTTGTGATTGCCCAGTCCAGTGAAAAGACTACACTTCTGCAACTGATATCCTTTCTTCTATATGTGCCAGCACCCAAATGACTGATTTAAAGGGAGCTTGTGCAACATCGCTGCTCTGTCCAATGGTTAGGCTGGACTGAAATTCCCTCTTATCATATCCTGGCTGGTGGGACCTTTTAGGCCTCAGCAATATACAATTTGCCAGACAAGCACAGACTCACAGTTCATTTCAGAGCCCATACTTTGTTTTATGGACTTTTTAATATTGTTGATTCATGGTGAAGACAAACCATGGGGAGAGAAATAACTCAATTACAGTGACATTTTTCATTGATTTTGCTTTAACAAGCTGACAGTGGATTTAGCTGGAGAAGCTCCCTCGGTGCAAGAAGACGTGTGCCATTTCCCCTTGGATAGTTCACTTATGTGTGTACAGTCTGAAATTAAATTTGCGGTTCCTTATTTTGCAGTTTGGTATGTGTGTATATTGAAACAAAAAAAAAAATCAGTTTTGCCATGTCGAAGTATCTTAATTCTTTTTGCAATTTCTTAGTGCTGTTCTCCTTGAATGATGGATCGATATGCGATGTACTGTTCCCTACAAAAATCTGATTTCATTTCAATGTCAGCCTTCAGGTATATGCAGTCAGCTGCCCTTAGACTTTTCTGCCATTTATCATTTATTTAAATTTTGACATTCCCAAACATTTTAGCTGTAACTAAATGCTCGTCTTCTGGCTTTTCTTCTGTCTGAATTCACTGATAAGCTTGTTTTTTTACTCTTCCTCATAAATTCCAGTTCCACACAGGAAGACCCTAACCAGTTTAACATTCATAGAATAGTCTATAGGCTGGATTCAACCAAATTTGCACTCAACCTTGACTTAAAAAAATGTTTATCACTTCACAGAAATGAACCTTACAATATTGAATAGCTGAAAATATATTTAAATAACTTAAAGATGCAACACTTCACAATACACAGGCAAATATGCAAATGAATGATTCTTTCAGCTATTGCAATGTGTTACATTTCTGTGAAATATTTATCATTATATTTTCAAATAAGAGTGTATTTCATTTCCATATGGGAAATGTTTGTGAAGAAGAAAATTGTTTCTGATTCCATTCTAGGAATTTGGCAGATGTGCTTATCCAAACCAGCTTTTGCTTTCTTCACATGCAATCCAGTTATACAACTGGATATTTACTGAAGCAGGTCAAGTTAAGCCCCTTGCCCAAGGGTACGACTGCAATGTCCCACCTTGGAATTGCCTACAAATTTGGAGTTGCAAACCCAGTGTATTAACCATTACGCTACAGTATAGGGATGGTGCCAAATACAAATACCATTTTCGGACGGTTTGAATAATTGTTGACGATGAAATTATAGAAATGATAGGTCTTTCTACAAATAAAACATTATCGACACAGATTGTTGGCTAATGACACATCCAGCACTGGCCTATGGGCCTCTAAAATATCTGACCTGCCCACCAACAAGTGTTTCCTCCAAGAAACTTTTTAATCATAGCAGGGGATGTTGTGTCTCACCATCACTCTAGACTGCTCATGTGCAGAAGCTTGTCATCACAAAATACAACTTGGGCAAGTTTGAGTAAGAGCATTATAGCTGAAGATGTAATCTACCCAGGAAAGCTTTTCAATTTTTTCTTTAATGTATCCAAGTTTATGCAAATCAAACGTTCAGCTAAACTGGGGCTTCAGATAAAGATGGGAGAAAAAGCATTAACCAACAAAAAACAACAAGCATATTAGTCTTACAATCCATTTTTTGAATTACAGAAGCATTTTTTCAGTTTATAATTGACTTCAGTGTCCCTCAGGTAGTGGTGGGGTTCTTGCACTTTGTACTATGCAGTTCAGAGTAAGTATGAATAACAATGGTTTGATTTATAAGAACATTTATTTTAATTGACTTTTTGATTCAATTAAATAATCAAATTTGGTATTACAAATTTTAAAAAATTGATACAGATACACACTATTGTAACTATAACATACAAATACCTTAAATGGAGAGCCCATTTTTCTGAAAATGCTTTGGCAAATTTTTGCCTTTATTTCTGATGAGAAACTTTAATAAAGAGGAGGCCTTATTTATGCAATAAGGCATACATAATGAAGGCCAGGTCATGTGGTTCTTATTATTGACTATAAGAGGAAATGTTATTGCCATTGATTAGAGAACTATATGGCTGGTTGGAATAATTTCCCATTATTTGGTAGAAACGACAAAGAGACAGTGATTAATTACCTAGCATTAATGATAGTGTTGCCTTGGGTTTCAGATGAGTTTTGTTTTGTAAACTGTTCAGTGTTTAGTACCTTGCTTACTATGGAAGCAATGGAACTACAGTTTAAAAACTATGGCAGTAAAGAACCCAAGTGAAAGTAAAGTTTCTAAAATTGGTCATTTACTTAATGAAAAAGAGAGGTATCGATTGAAAATGGCCTGCCCTGTGCTGCTGGATGGCTCATTCAGTAAGGCACTGTCGGGTCAGTGAGGCTTGAGTAAAATATGTTTATGTGATATTACCATTGGTGATGGTGGTTGAAGTATCCCTGGCATAGACTGTCTTCCCTAATCAGGAAAAAACATCAAAAATATTTTTCAGGCAAAATACTTATGCTGCTAAATTTAGGCAATATAGGCTTAAGTCTGAATAGGTTTAGCGTTATAACGTTATCTGAGTTTCCTAACTGGGAGTCTGTCTCAAGCAATGCCTCGGCCTCGCTTTCCAATCAAACGAGGATCCCGGTGAAAATGGGAGAATCCACTCCTTAATATCTCCCTCAACAGTTGTGTTGTATCCTGAGCAAAAATAAGGGGTAACCGTTACAAAGTACAACTTATTTTCTGGTTGTCATGTTAGTAATGTCAGGCCTAGTTAGTTGTCATTTGCCAATGCAAGATAAATTTCACCAGCCTACCTGACGGTAGTTGGCTTCTAGGTTTTCTTAGCCTAATGAAAAAGTTTTAGTTTGTGAGTCTCACCATTAACTTTCCTTTACAGGTTAGGCTATCTCACCCTGTTTTAACAGTATCTCTTGTTTACCAATCTTACCAACTCATACCTTTTTCATATTTTTTCTTAATTTTTCCTGTTGTTCTCTTTACTGATAGGTTTCTTGCCTTAACATTGTCAGTAATTTCCACTCACATTTTCTGCCTTTTTGCTGATATGAAGAGCTAAAGTAAATTCAGGCCATTAAACATGAGGGGAAAGCCAGAACACTCTGGGATCCTGGATCAAGCTACATCTATATAACTATTAAATTAGCCATTTTGTCACCGGTAAGTAGGCTGCTATCATAGTAACGTTAGATAATTAAAGCGGCTTAGTTAAAAACAGACAAGTTGACATTAGTTAAAATCAGCTATCATAATAACGTTAGTTCAAAGCAGCTCAGTTAAAAGCAGATAAGTTATAACATAGCACTAGCACTCCACAGGAACACAAATGGTATCGCACTGTCTTTCTGTTTCTTTTTCCCGGTTGTCCACATCAATTTGGAGTGGAGGTCATTATCATTAGCTGTGAAATTATGACTACATACATGTATGTGAGAGTATTTTTCAACTCGACAATTCTCGTATTTCTTGTTTCGTATTGCTGCCAGCCATTCCTTACATTTGTCAATGTTCTTTGAGGGCCAATGTTGATATTCATCGTCTTTCACTGCCTTCATTCAGCAGCCGGGCACAGTGCACAATCTTTCTTTCTGGACTTCTCAATAGTACAAAACTTCTACTGTCTTAAGATTAATAGCACAAAACTTCTTAAACAGCGCTGCTGATACGGCTAAAATAATTTGAATATGTACACCCACACTACCCATCTCCTCCCCAGGAAACGCTCAACAAATCAAGTTGTAGAGCAGTGCATTGTGGGTGTTGAAGTAACAGCAGAAGGCTTGACAATATTGCTTTCAGAGATATGGAATTGCGTAACAATTGATTAACTCTCTTCTATGATGCAAAATGTAATCCTTATAGACAACGTTGATTAAATACTGGACTGTTTTTCATAATTGAAAATAACACATATGTTGCTGCTTTCCTATGTTTAAGCCAGGCAAGATAGATGGAACCTTCAGTGATTTTGCAAAAAGCAACATTGTGTCTCATTCAAATCCCAAAAGCAAAATTTGCCAGTTTGTTGAATAATTTTACTTTTTCAGTGGCAAGACCTCTTTAATGGCATTACTAAAATGAGAGGCACTGCAGTATAACTCATAATTAAGCAGCCCTTCAGTAACTGAAAATTTGACAAAATGGTCTGATACTGTAATCAATTTCTCCTGTTAATATAATTTATTGCATAATGAGTTTGTCATTATGTTATCAGGTAAACATAAGTTTTGTCATAAAAAATACTATAATTCAAACTGACAATTTTATAACGTTTTGCTTTAATCTGTTTTTCATACTTCAGTCATAACATTGCAGATATGATTATATCATACAGCCATTTCATCTCAGTTAATCATCTAAGCTAAGCATGCAACTGATGAATACCAACTTGCCATTCATGTTAGACAGATAAATAATTTGTTCCATAATTCATTCCTCTGCAGTTTTCCATGGGTGCATTATTAGAAGAGAATATTTCAGCAGTGTCTCTAAGATAGCATGTACCTGAGTTTGCTGCTTGTACAATGTGTGAACGTCATCTTCATGGTCAAAACAAGCTGTTCAACCTTTGGGAAATTATTTTCTCATGTATTTATTGCAAGGGCTAAGGTGTGCACATTACAAGGCAGATGAATTTGACAGTACACCCCACAGGGCAGGTGTACATTTTTAACTTTATGGGGATTCCTGTTACATTCTTAGTTTCTCTTATATAAGTTAATAACTTCTGTGCAGCCATTGTTGCAGTTTTTACTTTTTGTTTTATCGAAAAACATTAAGCCCAGAAATTTTATAACATAGTTCACAGTGCTAATCTAAATTTCCAATAATCCAAAAAGTCCAATCATGCCAATGAACAGTTTAAATCAGTCTAGTCAGTTGCATAAAATTTAATTTAAAAAAAGCTGCAAATATTATAGCTCCATTAAAGTTCTGTTTGGAAAGTTTTGATATAGCTCTCTCGTAAATTTCTTCTCATTTATTTATATAAAGATCCAGATGTTCATTTGGAAGAAGAAATCTAAGGCTTTTCATCATTGCTGGATTACATAAAATGTATTAGTGCAGAGCTAACATGTGGCAAGAATTGTAATTATATTATTATACATATTGGGTGGAAAAAAAAATTGTGATCCTTCTCCTTGCCATGACTACCAAATAAATAAATAAATCGAATATATCCTGCCTTGTTCTGCCAAGACATATATCTATTTTGTTTTCTTGAAGGAAAATATTGGCAAATGAAAACAGTACTTGGCAAAGAAGAGAAAATGCAAAAAAAGAGGAGAGAAGTCAATGTGTTTGGGAATTATTGGCCTACCTGGTGCTGTTTATTTTAAGGTGATGAATGATGGAGCAGAGAAACAGTCTCTGGTTGAAGTATACCATGTAACATAAGACATAAATGATTCCTCCTGTGCAATAGGATGTATTGTCCGACGGCAGAAATCTCTCTGAGAGCCATTGTTTATTGTTTATAAGATGTGCATGTGTACAAGCATATAGAAATGTTTTATTCTGCCTCCTTGGGGTCACTGCAGAAATTCCCAGAGAGAAAGCTATCTTTCACCTGTGGAATAGAATCCATTATGCATATGAGACAATACATGAAATATGTTATATCGATTTTGTGCACCTTTGTTTTGCAAGGAAGCAATATTGATCGTGACATGACAATAAACACATGACATTTGGTAGCGTCCTTACCTCCTTAGTATTTTGTCTAATTTGAGGAAGAATATATTATTACAGTCATGTTCAGAACAAATAATATTTTTATTTATTTATTTTTAAAATGTGTCACCTAATGTGGGGAGTAGAGGAGAGTCAGAGGAAGACCTTTAATATGCAGTTTTGACTGCAATTTATGTGTGCCTAATCAAACTGCAGGGATCACTAGACATCAATGAAGGCAGAACCCTATCTGACTGAACCCATCCATTCCTTGGGCGATGCAATCACAAAATTCATGTCACCCTATGGCGCTACGGTCCAGATTTTATCTGAGCCTGTGAGGCCCATGCATGCGCCAGAGTGTTGTGTCAGAATAAACAATTTTTTTTTTGAAGAATCAAAGCGCCCCATGAAGCCGCCAATCAGACCTTCTCCTTGATGGTGTAGGGCGGTTCACAATAGTGTGCCCCTTATCAGACCCTCAAAGGAGAACAGACTGTGTTTACGGTGCTGACAGGGAGTCAGGAAGGTGTGATAAAGAGACAGTGCTAGTGCCCCAACAGCATTGTTGCCATCACTCTGCTGGCTGTGTGGAATGCTCAAGAGATTTCAACTGCAGAGTTGAAATAGCATTATGCAAACCTTAGGTTTTTCGCATAAAGTGTAATCATGTTTGGTGTTGTTTGAAAGCCGATGTAATGCAGAACAGGTTGGTGTCACGCAACAGGGAAGAGTAGGTAATTCAAGTTACCTGAGTCAGAAGCCAGCTATGCTACAATGGTTAACATGGTTTGATAGGCTACAGAGATAATGCAAGCATTTGTGTCACTGCCGTTGGTTGTGATTTTGTCTCTCTCTGATGTTTTGGGGTTTTTCTTCAATCTTTGGGTATATAAGCAGAAAAGTGAAGGGTTCGAGGAGACTTGTAAACACAATCTCCTGCATGCCATTCACATATAGCCATTAAACTATACTCACTTATTTTGCACCATTGATTATTGTCGTTATTGAACAATAGCAAGACCAAGCTTGATCCAATCCTAGACACTATCCAGTTTGTAGGGAAACCAAGCACTAGGTACACTTTAGTGGTAGTAAAATGGCAAGCATCGTTGGGTTGAATGGCCTGTTCTCTTCATTATGTTATGTTATATGTTGTATAATAAATTGCATTCACTTTAAAATGGCATTCATCTTTACCGCTTACCTCTACACATATTAGTGCTTTTAAGGTCCTAACATATGCAAAGAACTCAGGATATGTGCAACCCATAGTCACTCACCTATTACAAGATACACAGTTGTATCCTAGCAGGCTACACAAGCCAGAGGTAAGATAGATAGTGATCCATGTAAAGCCACTACTGACGGAAAGAGGCTACATGACAGGTATAGTCCCTCATTTGCAGTCTCCTTCTATGTATGCCTCGTAGCACAGATGAAAGTTTAAAATATTATTTTGGAGTCAGATAACCAGCATAACATGAAATGAATCCCATTCTGGTGGCACCAGGTAAGACTACACGCGTTCCTTCGCCAATGAGGTACTTCCTCTGATTGGTGTATCTGAGGAGATTCTTACAATGGACAAGAGATGAATGCTTTTCTTACTCACATTCCTCACAACAACTAGTGTTGACTATTCCATCAATAAAAGAAAAACTTTTGGTATCATTGATTAGGAAATCCAATCACTCATTCCTGTTCTTGGGTTGTGGCACCAGGTGGAAACCTTCCAACAAGGCACAAAGCAATGCACAAAATGTAGAAATGCGATGCAAAATAAGTGCTTTATAAGTCAGAACGTGTGGCCGTGCAGTTATGCAGAACACATTCAGAGTGGGAATTAATTTGTTCAGCCATCATTTGGCACTGTGGCACTGCTGTGAATGAAAAAAAGGATCAAGCTAACCTGACCTTTGGTGGTGAAGTGAAGCTTCAGGAAGCTGGTGCTTTCTGAATAGCTCGCTGTATTTGGAGATCAATGAAAGGTCACACTGCTTGGTCATGGCTTTCACAGGCAATATCAGAAGAGTTGGCTCAAAGACATACTGTGCCTTCTGGCCTCCACATGAAGTGATGGAAATCATCTTCTCTCTCCATGCTTTTGAGCCAGAGCCAAAAAGAAAGCTTCATTGTAGAGAAAGAGAGAGAGAAAAAAACATTCACACAATTATATTTGCTTTCAGTCATAAGAATCAATCATTCTTGATAGAGGGCTCTGAGTCACTTGTCATCTTGACAACGTATTGAGCACAGATGTCATAAAAATGTTGTGTACAATCAACATTACTGTTCTTCAAATTTAAAATGGCATAGTAATGTTTTCAGGTAGGCTTTTTTTTCCCTTTTTCGGTAGATTTGTAGATTATAAATAAAACCCAGTCCAATTAGTGTGTGTTTTGTTTCATTGAGTTCTTTGTTTTCTGCATCACCAGTGGTCCCTTCTCCCTTTCCCTTTGCCAGTGTCTTGACTTGTGCTGCTTATTAATATACACATTATCAACAGCTGTGATTCCACCATTTGCATGCTTTCAGAATAAACACAGAGCATGTGCACTGTATTTTGAGTTGTGTGCCCTTCATTCTCCACTCTGTCTGCACTGGTTGTACGTTGCCCCCACTGAGTGACTCTTTGAATTAGGTAGAGGTTGTAACAAAATGTATCATTAATCATTCTTTTCAGATCAATGTATTTACATGGCCTGTATGACCTTTGTTGTAGGTACATAAAAGTAAATTACATTTATCCATAACAAGCTGCCAACTGTGGGTCATTCACTGGTTGGTAATAAAACATACCAGGTTTAAAATAAAAATTAAATAAAAAAGAGGTATGATTTTAGTATCTGAATTTCCATCTTTGTCCTATAAGAGGAAGGTCAAGTAGAAGAGAAGGAACATTCTAATTCACATTCCACTTTTCTCACCATGGGGTCTTCTAATAACCTCTGATCTTGTATAGTGAAGTTGCATTCCACACCTTTGCTCTTAGGGTTAGTTGAAAGATAACTGATTGGCTCACTCAAAGAAGAGGGGGGTTTCTGGTTGAACCTGAATAGATCTTTGAATTGCAGTTGCACATAAATAGCCCCAAAATAAAAGGAATCTCTCATTGTCTGTTGCTACCCAGATGTGTGCATGTGTGTGTTTGTAAGCAAAATATTTTGAAGAGCATTAACTGCTCTGAAGAAAAAAAACAGGCCTCCAGGGTGGCACGTCCAGCTAAAGTGATTGTCCTTGGAACAGATTTGCCCCACAGGTCAAATATGTAAACCTGCCATGCATTTGCAAGCTTCAGGGTCTCACCCCATGGGATAATGAGCAACTGGCCTTATTGTCAGAATCAGCATATAAAACAGCTGCCATACCCAGAAAGGTAATACATCAAGAGAGCCGTGTATCCATTACCACTCTATTTCTAAACGAGTGCTGTCATCTATCTCTATGTCATCTGGGACCCATCAGCATGAATGTGCACACAAACGTACACACACACCTACACACACACACACACACTTATTTGTCAGCCTAAGACCAAGTCACTGATGTTGGTGGCAAAGATGATGTCCATAATTTTGTCAGGTCAAAACACAAAGTGCTTATTCAGCACCAAGGCAGTCTGACTGCAATGTTATATATTATAAAGCCATTTTATTACTTTGTGACTTCACAATCCAGTTTAAGGTCTTATCATTTCACTCTAAATAATAAATGAACCAAATTAATCTATTATAATAATTAAATACTTTAGTACTGCACAGCATAGTTTTCAATATCTAACTGGGCACAGAGTTATAAGGATAATAAAGATAATTTGATTCAAAATAAGTGACTCCTGAATATGTTACAGTAAGGGCATAGGTCAGGATTCAAAGAATGTGTCCTTTCCTTGAATCTACTCAGGTTGGATGTGGGCAGTTGTAAAACTTTAATCTCACAGTCATTTCCTTATCGTGCATCACTTTATGACTTTCAGGATTATTGAGGTTTGGTGAGTGTTGGTTTGATGACAAATGCCCAAATACAAGCAAACTTCAGAGTACAAACTTCTATACGTTTACATGCAAGAAGAGGGTGACTGATTACCCATCAGGTGTAATGTGACAGTATACTTTATTGAACATCCCAGGAGTGTAGGTTTCTGTTTTGTCTGACATCCACACACTACTGTGAGATCAGTTTTAAATGCTGGCACTTATAATTTATTTTTCTTTTTATGCCGGGCATGGGGTTTGGCTGTAATTTAAGCTTTGCTGGTTTATGACGGGTCCAGCTCTAAACAAACCTGGCCTATGAATAATGAAGTGGGACCTAAAGGTTTATCTGAAGCACTGCCCTGGAACAGAGTCATTGGCTGGACCTCTTGTCCAGGAATAGTTGACTCTCTGTTCTGGCCTGGCACTCAGTGCTCATGTCTCCTGGTGAGCGGCCCAGCAGGCAGTTAGCTAGTGGACCAGTAGTTGGTCTGCAGAGCAAGATGGATAAATGTGGCAAGGCAGAACTGGTTTGTACTGCATGCATTATGTTCTTGTCTTCAAGGAAAGCTACAGTATGCATTACTGGTAACCATTAAAATCAATCAACCAGTGAAAAAAATTATTTTATGTCAAAGTATAATTTACAAGATTATTAATGCTACGCCATTTTTAATCTAAGGCTTTACCAGGGGAGGGGAGACTTACTAATATACAAAAATCAAAGGAGAGTTTAGTCCTCAACAAAGGGGAAGACTTTAAAACAGCACTCCAGTCAGAACCAACATCATTCCATCTGTAGTGGCTATAATATGTGTGAAACATTAACTTAATGACCCAGAACTGAAGATGCTTTACATTACATTACATTATAGGTTCTTAGCAGACGCTCTTATCCAGAGCGACTTACAACAAGTGCATTACAAAACTCAGAGACAAGTGCTTTACAACATTCCTGCAAGAGAGCTACAATAGGTATAACTTTGCTTAGGTATAAGTGTGAATTGTACACCCTAATTTTTTTTTTTTTTTTTTTTTTTTTTAGAAAAAAAATGTTAGAGGGTAGTGGGGGGTGATGAGGTGAGATGTAGCTTGAAGAGGTGAGTCTTCAGTCTACGTTTGAAGACGGCCAGGGTCTCTGCTGTTCTGACTTGCACAGGAAGGTCATTCCACCACTGTGGGGCTAGAACAGACAGGAGGCGTGACCGGGTGCTGGTGCGAGCCGGGGCAGGGACCAGGCGACATGTGGCAGCAGAACGGAGAGGTCTAGCTGGGGTGTAGGGTCTGATGAGTTGACGTAGATAGGGAGGGGCTGACCCCCTGGCTGCTTTGAAGGCAAGCACTAATGTTTTAAATTTGATGCGAGCCATCACGGGGAGCCAGTGGAGGGTGGTGAGCAGGGGGGTAACGTGGGAATGTCTGGGGAGGTTGAAGACCAGACGCGCTGCTGCGTTCTGGATGAGTTGCAGGGGTCTGATAGATGATGCTGGGAGGCCAGCAAGCAGGGAGTTACAGTAGTCCAGGCGGGACAGGACCACTGCCTGGACGAGGAGTTGGGTCGAGTAAGTTGTGAGGAAGGGGCGGATCCTCCGGATGTTATACAGGAAGAACCTGCATGAACGTGTCACTGCTGAAATGTGCTCGGTGAGGGACAGTCTGTTGTCCATCACCACGCCAAGGTTTCTAGTTGAGGGTGATGGTGTGAGGATGGTATTACCTAGGGAGATAGAGAGATCAGAGAGAGGGGAGTTAAGAGCCGGAATATAAATGAGCTCTGTCTTACCTGGATTGAGCTTGAGATGGTGGCGGACCATCCAGCTCTGAATATCACTCAGGCAGGCAGTGATGCGGGCTGAGACCTGTGTGTCAGAGGGTGGGAAGGAGAGAAACAGTTGTGTGTCATCAGCATAGCAATGGTAAGACATACCATGAGCTGTGATGACAGGGCCAAGGGACTGGGTGTAGAGAGAGAAGAGGAGAGGACCAAGGACCGAGCCCTGTGGGACTCCGGTGATGAGGGGGTGTGGCGCAGATACTTTACCAGCCCAGGCTACCTGGAAGGAGCGATCTGAGAGGTAAGACTCAATCCAATTGAGGAGAGGGAGGCTGCTCGGGCTGCGTGGAGAGCCTTTAAAAGTGCAGGTAGCCCAAAGCTAAACACCTCCCACCCCCCACAGCTGAGAGAGACATTATGGGAACTAATGCAGCTCAGTGCTCTTTCCTTATCAGTTTGAGCAATGGTGAAGTCACATGGAGAGAACAGATTCCTGCTGATGTTTTCATGACTCATCCACAGAATGCCAACAAGAACAACAGCTGTCTCAGAACTCTCACACTAAATCACAGAACCTTTAAATTATCAGTATAATAATTAATGAATGAATAATAACAATGTTACTACTAATTGTTTTTAAATAACTAAACAGCATGAAAAAGGACAGCATCTCACCTTGGACATGTAAGGCCACTATTCACATGGGCCTTAAAAACTGAGGCATTTATCTGATGGAAAAAAGACATGCAACATTCTCTAGATGATGGGAGCTGCACAATAAATGCATGTTGTTAGTTCATTAAAACAGAACAACAGTAACAGTGTTTCAGTATGCTGAGGAAGGCACTGGATATGAATCTTTTGTTAAGCCACATCTGCTAAGCCACAGAAAAATATAGCACATTAGATGTGCAGTGTGGTGGGAAGCATAAATTGACAAACTTACAGAGTAATTGCACTGATCACTAGAGATAAAATTGGTGTCCTTGTTCTGACAGGAAAACAGAAATCAATTCAGGTAGCTGTTGACACTTACATGCCATGCCAATGAAAAATGTTTTTACTGTCCAAAAAAAAAAAAAGAATCCCAACAAAGCAAGCGTTTCTAGTGTTTATAGTATGATTATCCAACTTCAAATTTTAAATGTAGGTAATCATGTAAGTAGTTTAGACCTGCAGGATTCTGTAAACATATATTTTATCCAGAGGACTAAGTCGATATGGAATTAAAAATAAAACGGTTTTGTAAAGTGAATGGAATTGGGTTGGTAATGTGAGTTTGAAATTATGCCACAGAAAACCAAAAATATATACATTTTTTTCTAAATCCTTTCCCCTTTAATCAAGGTAAAGAGCAGAGTCATTGCAAGGCTCTTGCCTTTGGCAATAGCATCGTATTACCCTTTCTCCCCATTCTGATGAGCGCTCCATGTTTAGCAATGCAGGGAAAAACACATTAAAGAAATAACTCTTGGCATTAATATTTCATTTGCCTCTGAAGTGGACTCATGGGAAACGCCAGCACAGTGTGGTTCTTAGAATATATGCAAGAATGTGATTGTGAGTGCACAAATGTGCATGCCTGTGTGCGCACTTGTTTTCATGAGATATACTCATGCTGCAAATAAAGAAGAATAAATAAGCAAGGAACAAGCTCCATTACCACCATAACCATATTTTTTTTTTAAATGTGTCTTACAGAAGAACTGCAATTTCATGTAATAAATGTGCACAGTTAAACCTCTTACCTAATCAATCCGTGGTGCATGGCTTAGCTCAAGAAAACATTTATTTTATGCGTGTATCCATATAAAAACCTCATACTGATGATAACATGGTGTCTTGACTTGCATTTGCTAATATGATTTGCCAATATCTAGTTGCTCCAGAGATTTAAATCTACAACTTGCCAATTAAAGTTTCATAAAATATGAGGAAAAACACGATCAAAAACTACCCGCTCTCCCTCAATTACCGCAGAGTGATTCATGTGGTCAAGCTGCTGGAAATAGCCATATAGCTGAGCTGGCAGTTAACATAAAAGCCAGTGTGGAGTCAGGAATTGCAGTGAAACTTCATCTTTACTAATTAAAAATACAATAATCTGTGACAAACATTTACAGGAACACTGGAGATTCCTTTCAGAAATAATGAATTTAAGTTTCAAACAAAACCTGAAAATCCCTTCATGCACAGTTAGGTAATATCAAATCTCCAGTGTCATTTACCCTGATGCTATTACTCAGTCGCCATTATTGCCAGACACTCCTAAAAACTTCCTGGATGGAGATCTGGGGTCTACATTCCAAACCGCCTACCAAATTAGCAATTACTCTCACTATAAATAGACCATCACACAAACACACACTCAGTCTTCCCAGTCATTCCCAGTCACGCAAATGCACAGAAACATAGATGGACCATAGTCTCACACACAAGTTACTTTAACTGCATATAAATACATATTTACATAAACAACACATTGCCCTAACAATAACACTTATGCATGTTTTAAACAATTTATCTACATCCCATCTACCATTTACTGGATACTCCCTGCAGGTCAGAGTCCCTCTATACAGGCCTATAAAGGCCATGGGATACATATTTGTCATGTAAATGCTCTATTTGTATAAATAGCTGATATCCAGTCACCCTCTTTAACATTAGATCTTCTTTCCACTGGTATAGTAGAGAAGAGTCAGGAGCACTGGAATTCTTCCCAGCCTAGGTACAGCCAACAGCCCGCCCCCACCGACACACATTCGCCCCCTTGGTCGATCACTAATGAAACATCATATAAAAGAAGCAAGACTCCAGATTGATAGCACCAGACAGCTGTGCAGAGATCAGATTTATCAGCAGACATCCTTTCACAGCCTATGCCATTAAAGGAGCAGATATCAACACCTGCAATGACGTATACAGCTGAGATGCTGTGGCACCTCTGCTTGTTAAACTGATGATCTACACATCTACAGTCATACGGTGTAATTCATATTCCTAATTTAGGATTCATGTCACTAATTATAACAAAAAAGGAAACATAACAGAAAAAAAATCCCTTGACATCGCCTTGTCTAATGCATTTTAGTTCATACTTTCTTTCTGAAGAAAACAAGGAGATTCTAGTGCAGCACAATCTTCCATCAAACTTCTATTATCTACAGGAAGGCTTGAGAGCACAAGGTTTCAGCGCCCTGCTTTCTCATAGTTTATCTTCCTGTATCAATAGTGAGTGCCAACTTACCAACAGCATACTCATTATCATTTAACAAATAAAGCTGGGGTCCTCCCAAGTGGCTCACTTGGTAAAGATGCCAAACATGCAGGCTGGGCCTTACAGATAAAGGATTGCAAGTTTGTTCTTTGGTTAGGTCACTAGCCAAACATGACAGGGAGCTGGCAGTTGGCCTCAACAGGTCATCCACAACACCATTCTGGCATTGCTCGATGGACATTGTGTTGTGTAGGAGTTTATACACTAATATTCCACATAAAAGTGGACTGGAAGCTCTGTCCTGATACCTTTCCACACACCTGGAAGGGTTACTACCTCTGTCTGATTTTCTCATTAGCCTTACTGAGATGGCACTAGCCATGAATTATTTCAAATACAATAGAGATTTCTACTTACATACTGAGGGTACTGCAATGGGTGCAGCTTTTGCACCAAACTATGTTAATCTATTTATGGGACATTGGGAAAAGAGATTTATCTATAACTCCCTATTTTTGATATACACTCTTAATAGTGCGGAACCTAATGGACAAAATGAGCATAACATTTTTACTGTTTATGTTTGACCAGCATTGGCTACAATTTGTTCAATTTATTATTTTCATTTCTTGGTTTTCTTTTGTCTTTACCCCTTTTATTGTATCAATGAATATGTCATATGCTACTACAATTATTCCATGTATGTGGTAATTTTTGCAAGGCATTTTTAGTTTCTACACATACAATATGCACCTAACATCGTAGGGAGAGTATTTATCTTCCTACTGGTGCGGCCATTGCATTTGTGTTTTTTTGTGACTCTGAGGAAGACGTCATCAACATCAAAACGTCAGTCCTACCCTGTTCATTAAACAGTCCAACTTGCCCCGGGCAAAGTGTGCTCCACTGTTCCTAAGTTTGGGCCAGTCCCAGTGAAGTGTCCGGGTAAGGAGTTTTACTCTATTTAAGAAAACCAAATGATTATTGATATTTATCCACTTAATCAGCTGAAATTGAAATATTACATGGCCCTTTGGGCATATTGTTTTACTGTTGTCAAGCAAAGCTCAGGTTGATAGTTCTATTTGAAACATTGTTAGGCAAAACTCTAGTTGATACTTCTATTTGGACCACTGTTAGGCAAAACGCTGGTTGATAGTTCTATTCGCACCTTGGTTAAGCAAAAATCTCTGGCCGTAAATTCTATGAAAACAATGATTCCTTCCTTCTCATTTTTGTACCATACATTCAGAATAAATTTAGGCTATTTTTGACATTATTTATGAAAATTGCATAAAGCCGTAACTCAATCAAATTCATTTCTGTTCTGTCTTGCTTTTTAAAATGGTTTGGTCTGGATGAGTAGACATTGTGTCTTTCTAGTTCCTTTAAAACCGGGTTAGAATGCAAGCTAACTTTATGCTATGTTTGCCATGAGTCACGTTACCTAACTAATATTAAATTTCAGTTGGGTTTTAGGCCAAAATGGTCTCACAACATGCTTGTTATCCCATCTACCTATCTAGCCAACTACTGAATTAATTCAAAACAGTGGTTAAAGTATAAATGCAATTGTTCACAAAGATACAGAATAAATTGCATTCTGTATGGCTCCAAATGAGAGATTCCGTAATGAGAGATGATTCCGTATCTTGCAGGATGGTTGGCAACACTACATCAAGCTATAGGCTGCATTAACTATAACTGTGATTCAACGCTGCCATTAATTATGAAAAGGGCACATAATGTTAAATCATATCGAAAGAATGACATTGCTGTTAAACTGCTTTAGAATGTAAGACTTTGTAGCCCACTGGTTTGAGAATGGTTGAAAGGCCAAGGTGTCTGGTTATTGAAAATTAATGCACACCCTTGGACCAATCAGATTTGAGTATTCATCCAAGCGAAGTATCAGTTTCAACAGGTTGGTAGGAACCAGTATAGTGGTAGCATCTTGAACTCTAAATGACTCAAACTGTCCCTACTCATGGTGTGTTGAAGCCAACTGCCTACTCCCTGTCATGTTTGGCTAGTGACCTAACCAAAGAACAAACTTGCAATCCTTTATCTGTAAGGCCCAGCCTGCATGTTTGGCATCTTTACCAAATGAGCCACTTGGGAGGACCCCAGCTTTATTTGTTAAATGATAATGAGTATGCTGTTGGTAAGTTGGCACTCACTATTGATACAGGAAGATAAACTACAAGAAAGCAGGGTGCGGAAACCTTGTGCTCTCAAGCCTTCCTGCAGATAACAGAAGTTTGCTGAAAGATAGTGCTGCACTAGAATCTCCTTGTGTTCTTTAGAAAGAAAATACGAAAATACTAAAATGCATTAGACAAGGCGATGTCAAGGGATTTTTTTCTCTGATATGTTTCCTTTTTTGCCAAAATTGTTGACATGAATCCTAAATTTAGAATCTGAATTACACCATATGACTCATTAAATGTAGATCATCTGTTTAACAGGCAGAGGTGTCACAGCATCTCAGCTGTATATGTCATTGCAGGTGTTGATATCTGCTCATATAGTAGCATAAGCTGTGAAAGGATGTCTGCTGATGAATCTGATCTCTGTACAGCTGTCTGGTGCTATCAATCTGGAGTCTTGCTTCTTATGTATGATGTTTCATTAGGGATTGACCAAAGAGGAGAGTGTGTGTTGGTAGGGGTTGGCTGTTGGCTGTGTTGTACCTAGGCTGGGAAGAATTCCAGTGTTCCTGACTCTTCTCTGTTATACCAGTGGAAACATGTTAAATACGAGTGTTGTGTACAAATGGAAACTGAGTAAATAGCACCAGGGCAAATGACACTGGAAAATGTATATAACCTACATGTGCATGAAGGGGTTTTCAGGTTTTGTTTGAAAGTTCAGTTCATTATTTCTGAATCTCCAGTGCTCCTGTAAATGTTTGTCACATATTGTATTGTTAATTAGTAAATACAGTTTCACTGCAATTCCTGAATGTACTGTACACTGGCATTTATGTTGATGGCATGCATGCATTGTGACACTTGATCAACCTCTCCCATATACTATAATTGGAACGCCACAACTCTGACTAAAAGTAATCTAAGATCATGATTGCTTCACTATGATCATTTTATTTTGTGCCAAGCAGCCTGCTCACATCAGTATATTCCAGAAGAAAACCAAAATCATAAGAGTTGTTACAAAGCCAAGAGACGCTTTTCATACCCAACCTGTTCAAACTGAGGATCAACAGCTGTAAGATGCCCTAGAATGTATAAGCACATGGAAATGAATACATGTGAATGAGGAAGAACAAAATAATTTTCACTTTACCACTCAAGGGAATTTGGTAATAATATGCTAAAAATTGGAAACACTGCAACACTTAGTAGTATTTACTTGCATTACTTCAGGGTGAGGATTGTTGTACAGGAGCAAAAGTAGAAAATCCATTGAAATATTTGAAATTACATGCGGTGTGCAGGCACACAAAATGTTATTGTGTGATTTCAGTTTCACAAGCACCTCATTATGAATTACAGTGGTGCGTAGTGTTGGGACATTTGAGATTGATTGTTTACTAATGCTTTCAACAGTCCTGCCTCACTTAACATAATGTAGTATTGCACAGAAGTAAGGTATGACAGAATTTTCAATGAGAATCAGCCCCTAGAAGACAACAAGATATTCCTTTGGTTGAGTACCTGATCTACCCCTTCCATAAGATTTATTTTATGGTTGTTTAACCCGATAAAGAGTGCATAGGTGGAATAGGTGCACTGCTGCACAGAGCAATTAAAAATTGAGAGGAAAATGGGCTTAAATAAAGATGGGCTACTTGCATTTCACCTCACAGGGCTGATGTGACAGCACTACAAATAGCAGTCTGGCTAATTACATCTCCCTACTGCTATATCCATTGAATCAGCTACACAGCATACTAAAACAGATTAGATCTTAAACACACACTGTGAATTAAAATGTGTGGTGTTAAATGGCTCCAAAGGGGACTGCCAACAGATTCTGACTTGGTGTTCTCAGAGCACTGAAGGGCATTAGCACTAGCAGACTGATAAACATGAGCTTTTTTGTTCTGTCAGTCCTATAGGGGGTCATGGGAGAGTTCTAAGTCAATTGCACATCGATGCCCCATGAAAACAACCACAAGAGGAAGATTCTACTTTAGGTTTTTTCTGGTAAAACTCATTCCAACAAAACCCACCATCATTTCCCGGATTCAATTTTTGCCATATAATAATGGATGTTTCCCTTTAGAGTACCACAACCCATGGCTCACGAGCCACATGTGGCTCTTTTATGACTAGTTGTGTCTTACTTTAAAAAAAGAAATAAATCTTAAAGTACTTCAATACATTTTTTTTTGGATATTGTCAAGCGGTATTTCTCATTTCCCAATTCTCAATAGTCACATCAATCAATGATGCCCCCCACCTTCCATCATTCTAAACAACCACTTAGAATTCATCTCACTGCGCACCAGGCTGCTACAGTACTGCAAACTCCCCAGTACAGTGGAAAAAACTAGCTTTGCATGAAGCTGAAATGGTGAAAGGAATTAAGAAATGCACATACGAAGAGGAGTACTGAACATTTAAAGAGGAGTGGCAACTTGAGTTTTCTTTTTATGTGTGTCCAACAGTGCTGGAAAATGCATCTGTCTACTTTGTGATAATGTTGTTTCACTGTTCTAAAGGTCCAATTTGCAGCAGCATCATGAAACAAAACATCCAAGGTTCAGTACCGACTTCCCTAAAGGAGGAGAGCTGAGGGCCAAAAAGCTGAGAAGACGCAAACAGAACCGAACTGCTCAGAAACCCTTTTTCCAAACCAAGACAAATGAAAGAGCAACTGTGAAGCATCCTAAAAAATCATATATGAACTGATGAAAAAAATGAAACCATATGGAGAAATGGTCAAAGACTTGCATGTTCAATGCTTTTTCCTGAGCAAAAAAGACTTGAAACGAGAGGCATCAACAGAAAATATCAACTATCCGATTCAACCGTGGCAACAGACATTTCAGAGAACATCGAAATTTAATATTCTCAAGGATAAACTGTCATCCGCTGAGTTTGTCAGCCTTGCAATGGACAGAAGCCTGGATATAAATGACTCACCAAAACTACTCATCTTTATAAGAGTAATCAATTGTCAGTTTGACATTACAAAAGACCTGCTAGACATGGCTTACCAGGAAAACAGAAAAGTTTGGAAAAGCTGAAAATTGGACCATAAAAAAATCACAGCAATCATAACAGATGATGCACCAGTGATGATCGGCAGGATAAACGGGGCCGTGGTTTTACTAAAAAAAAAACAAACAAAGGTACTTTTCCTCATACCATTGTCTTGTGCATCGGCAAGCCTTGTTTGCCGCATTCAAGTGAATGATGAATGATGTGATGGCAAACATAATCAAAGTGGTTAATTACATCAGAGCTCTCGTGCAAGAAACCACCAGAATTTAAAATTATTATGTGAAGAGTTTGACACTCATTATAGGGTCTTTGTGTTACACACCAAGGTTAGATGGCTATCTAACGATGCATGCTAACACATTTCATGGACGTTCTTGAACCACTGAAAGCCTTTGTTGTCATCCAAGGGGCAACAAAACAAAAACAAAACTGGATGTACTCCAACAAAGTGTCAGTGGCGGGGATTACCGATTTTGCAGAAAGTAATGGTCACCATGCAGTTGTTGCCTCCTCCTGTTGGTCACAATTCTGTCATGTGCTTGCTAACTGAGCTCAAGCAAAACTAAAAAACAAATGTCAACAATGTCAAAGAGCAATGTAACTTTTTCTAAAGTTTCGTGAAAAACCCATGCTCCATTGAGATGGAAGAAATTGAGCAAATAAGCAACCAGCTTGGATTTGTGGAACTCCAAATGGAGTTTATGGAGTTAAAGGGCTGGAATGAATTTCAGGGTCAGTTCCAGATCAGACATATTGTGGACTCTTGGAAAATGGTGGGGCATCTTCAAAACATCTGCAGACTTGCAAGATGCATAATTTCTGTACGCATCAACATGCCAGTGTGAAGCATCATTGGCTGCGCTCACAAGAATCAAATGTCGCAGCCGAAACAGAATGAGCATGCAGCCCACAACGGAGGCCCTTCGGATTGCCGTTTCTAGCAAAGAGCCTGATTACAAATCCCTTTTACGGTAGTACAGTAGGTCAATGCTGCTGTTCTGACAACCCCTTCCATTTCTGAGATTTGAAGTTCATTGAATTTTAGGGACATGACATAAATACACAAACAGGTCTACCCAAATAAGAGAAAAAAGATAATGCAACATAATTACATACAAGACTGAGCCATTTACAAGTAAAATAAATTGCGAGTAAAACTAAAGAGGCTGTGCTGTATCAAAGTTGGGATACATGCATGAGTATTAGAAATGGGTGTGTTGACAACCCCTTCCTCACTAATGTACAGTAGAACTGGAAGTCTAGTGTTTCTCTAAATCTCTCTACAATTGATATGATATGATCAGGTATGGGCAGTCTGTTGCTGTTATGGATTGATATGATCAGACATGGGCTGTCTGTTGCTCTTATGGATACTTATGATCAGATATCGGCTGTTTGTTGCTGTTATAGATTTTGCAAAACATGTCGGTTGTCTGTTGCTCTTATGTACTTTGTGATGATCAGCAATGGACTGTCACTGTTATGGACTTTGTTACCAGAACTTGGAGGCAATTGAATTGCCAGGGGAAAGCATTTAGTAATTATGGTGCACTGATGTTCAGACACTTTCGAACACTGCCATTGTAACCACAAGGTAACAATGAATTAGTTATAGCAATATATATCATGATTACATTCTTTAAAAATAAATGTTGAATAGGTATACTTTTATGACCCATATCTATTGCATTATGTAGTTTATATTCCATTTTGAATTACAATGCTGCTTGTTAATAAATACATTGTCAGGATAAATTAAATGTATTATTATTATTATTATTATTATTATTATTATTATTATTATTATTATTATAGTAAGAGTGTATTCACTGGCATGCAGTTATTATGGCATTTACTTTAACATTTCATATGTGTTAAAACAAGTAATGCATTACATGGTATTAATAATGAAATATTCAGAGAGCGTGAGATCAGAATGGGCCAGATTAAAGAAAAATGTTTTGGAGATACAATCAAATACATTTTTGGTATTTTATCGAGAAGGGACGAACGAGATGTTTGTGTGGAGTCATGGTTTTGAAAACACGTAATAAACATAATTACTGTTATTCCCAGCTGCAGATACTTGAGAAAACATTTCTAATAAATACGATCATATTTCATCTCTCCAGTCATGGAACTATTTGTTAATAATTGACCACTAACCACCCAGTTTCATTTTTAATCATTTTAATGATTACTTGTTCTTTTGATGCTGACCAGGCAGAGAAATTGTCATCTTGTGCTTGGGGTAAAGGAAAAGCTGTACTGAATTTTTTGCTGTGAGTGCTCTTCTGTCCTAGGGTGATTTATTTTCCAAGCATAATGCCCCATCACTTCTCAATTTACCAGGAGAAAAAACCCTTATCTTCCTTGAGAGGATTACAAAAACAGACCTTTTTTCATTTGTCATTATCTTGTTCCCTGCAACTACACAAGTGCCCAAACTCACTCTGCATAGACACGTTGTGTCACATGTATTGTACCAATTTTTTGTACAAATGCCTCATCTACTCCAAAAATATACTAGCTTGTAAGTGGATGTCAGGAGACACTTTGTAGACACTCCCTGGGCCCTTACCTTATCCAAAGCCTTACGTCCTCCCATAATGTGGCTCTCTATAAAACATTCTAATTGTATTTAAATTCCTTTTGCAGAAAGACATCAATTCTCTGGGACAAAGGTGGGAAAATGGAAACCACGGGGGTGTAAACATTATTATTCATTCATCATTAAAAACAGAAGCCATGTTTTGTGAATTGAGTGAGAGGAGTCTTTCTGACTCTGTGGGTAAAATTAAACCTAGGGTTGTTCTTATTGCTGTCCATCACCCCACAGAAATGATGTACCAAAAGAATGCATAATAGCAAACTTTATTACATTTATCTCTAGCAGGAGAATATCTTATTTGCTGCAGCAAGTGTCAGTCACAGGCCCTTAGAATCGTCCTAACTCCCCCCCCCCCCCCCCCTTCCATATGGCGCCCCTGGTCGTGGGTCACAGAGAAGTGTTGACTGAATGCAGGACATTGATTTGGTTTATAAAAGTAAAGTGGACAATTAAGCATAATGAAAGTCTGATTTTAGGGCTCACTGTTTATGTTCTGAATCTGCAACAATTCTTGTGGCTCCACCCTTAAATTAAATCAGATTATTGTTTTGATTTGTTCACCAATTAAAAGTTTTATTTCCATGGCACCCAGTAAAAAAAAAAAAACATATATATATACACATTTCTCATGTAAGTACTGTATAGAAGTGTGATTCCCAATATAGACCTGTCAGTCTGTAACTTTTATGTAAGGACTCCAATGATTATCCCCAGTCAATATCACATGCTTTGGGCTGTAATTATTCTTTCTAGGAAAAATGTAGTCACTCATGAAAGCAGTCAAAATATTGAAAAACTAATATTCAACTGACTGTTTCTTGCAAGCAGCTTCAAGTAGAATCAACAAGACAGAAAAATGAGACTAGTGGAATAAATAAAATCCACATAACAAGATGGAAGCGCCAATCATGAAAGACAGCTGGAAGAACTCAAATAGACAGCCCTACATACCTGTAACAGAAATTGTAGTGTCTGTTCATTTTGCAGCAAGATACAGCAACTTACAGCTCAGAAATTCTAATTGAATTTGGAGGAGGTAACACACTTTGATATCCGCATTTTAGAATTTGTACGCCATTTCAACCCCATTCTGCCAATTCCAAAGGATGAGCTCAGAACCAAACCATGTAGTACACTCTGCAAACAGAATTCTTATGTGCGCCAAGCCTTAATTGAGAACTCAAATCCATATGACATTGAACCCTGTCACACTGTGGAGACATACAAAAGTTCTCTCTAAAAACATGGGGCATACATGCAAACCAATATGACCTCATTGAAAAGAAGGTAACTGGTTCCAGTATTTTTCCTCATATTTTAATTCTCTAAATTGAATTTGCAAAAATTGTGAACGGAGCCATTTCTCCTTTTCTGCCAGATTGAAATCCAGCAGAATAAACTTGGCATAAATATTGGTGTTATTTCATGTTTGCATGATCCTTTAAGATATTGTGCTGTGAAATCCAGTGGGATAAGTTCTTTTAATTTTAAGTGCCATTAAATATCTGAAATGTAATTCCAAATATTATGGGGATCATTGCTTTCTTTGGTCTTTCCTGTATTCTTCTACTAAAAGATTATTGGACCTGTAACTAGCTAGCTACATAGCTAGGTAATTTACTAAGTAATACAAGAAAATTGGGACATATAACAAAGAGGCGAAAAAGCTAGAGTGATTCAAATCCCATTAAAATGCAATTATGAAATAAAAAAAGGTTTTCTATAAATGTAATGAAATGTAATTGAAATTCAATATCGATGTTGGCTTACCTTTTTATTAAATCACTGACGAAATGTATGGCATATTTTTGTTCTGGCTCGTATTGATTCGTAGAAACTTCTTATGTCATGTGATGCGCGGAGTTTGTCAACAAATTTTTGGGATGGACTCCATGGCGCACAAGTACTCAAAAGGGGCTTTTCCCCCTTTATCTGTTATTATCAGAAATAAAGTATCGTACAATATGAGAGTATATTCATAATATGCCAAATGTTCTCCTCGTGAAATATTCTTATCAATTTTTATTGTGGAACTCCCAAATCCCTGCTGAGTGATTCATATGAATGAATGTACTTGATTGCTTTTGATTCCAAATTCTAGTCGAGGGAATCAATTTTGCACCACAGTAATGGAACAGTATGTTCTCCTGTGTAATATAAAACATGAATCAATTTGAATAATTTTTCTCTGTTAAAGATTTGATTTTGTTTGTGTACTTTTCACCTCCAGTCACATGGATTAGAAGCTGACATCCAAAAGGAAAAATACATTCAAAACTGGTGAATATTAGAATCAAGAATCTATTCTAAAAACAAATGACTTGATTTACTTACAATGAGAACAAACCTTTAAGTTGAAAGGCCATGTGTATCTGGCCATTCAGTTTCAAGGTCAGGGTCTAATTTAGTACAGAACCATATATTTAAAATGCCCCGTCCATTACCAGAACCATCAGAGAAATGACCCAAATCCACGTTTGTTTACTTTCTTTACTTAATAATACCTCGCAATTCTGATAATAGATTTTTTTATTTTTTGCCAAAAATTTTTGTAGTTTAGTATTCCCCTTCTACAGAGTAACCAATTGCCATTAACACTGACGCCAGGGTTTTTAAAGCTTTGAAAGCTTTGAAAGCTTTGTATCATGTAAGCATGTACACCACTTGGTGAGAAAATGAATTTTGCCAAAATTTTTTGTAGTTTAGTATTCCCCTTCTACAGAGTAACCAATTGTCATTAACACTGATGCCAGGGTTTTTAAAGCTTTGAAAGCTTTGTATCATGTAAGCATGTACACCACTTGGTGAGAAAAATCTACGTTTTTAAACAACACGTTCTCATCCCAACTCGTCAAATATTGCAGCTTGTGCAAGGGATCTTCTCGTCACTATTCAATGCGTTGGATAGATTTGGGCGTCTTCGGTTGACGAGTTCGGTAGCCCATTGAATTGAATTACCACTTTGACGGATTTTGACGCTATGGACAGACAGTAGCCTGAACCTCAGCGCAAATTCAGAGCTCGTATTTGTAGATATATAAATACTAGTGTGACCTATTCAAATTTAATTACTTAAAATCACCTAAATATACCAGAAATTGTCATTTTAATACTGTAGGCTACACGGAAAATTATTTTGAAAACATCAACATAAACCTAGGCTAATGCATGCTGGGTGACATAGTTTATTTCAGTAGCCTAGTAGTCAATGGGCTACCGAACTCATCAACCGAAGACGCCCAAGCCTATCCAACGCGTCGAATAATGACGAGAAGACCCCTTGCCCAAGCTGCAATATTTTACGAGTTGGGATGAGAATGTATTCTTTTAAACTACTGCCCAGGCAAGCACTTACGTGGACGAAAGAAAAGAATGTCAAACCACAAGGCAAAGAACCAAACTGAACTTACCTCTACAATGCCAGTGGTTTTGAGACTTGTGAAACATACAAAAATCAATAATGCATTTCAACTCAAGAGTTTTCAAGAGTATATAGGAATATTGATTTGTATAAAAAAAATTTTTAAAAAGGGCCCATAACAAAGTAGCTACTATATATTACCGTAAGGCTACATGCATAATAATACCAAATAATTTTTAAACCTCCCAGTGTAAAAATTAAAGAAATGAATCAGTGATTAATTTCTCTCCATCAAGGTCTATCAACACTTCCCATCACTGGAACTAAGGGATCTAGCCAAAACCATGAAAAACAGCCCCAGACCATTATTCCTCCTTCACCAAACTTTATGGTTGGCACTATTCAGGCCAGTAGGTTGGCACTATGCATTCTACCAAACCCAGATTCGTCCATCAGACTGCCAGATAGTGAAGTGTGATTCGTCACTCCAGTGGATGTGTTTCCACTGCCCCAATGGCAATGGCAAACTCCATAAAAGGAGCGGTGTTTTTAACAACAAGCCAATCGTACAGAATCATGGAGAGACTAAAGACCCACATATTGCCTAATACGTAAGCAATATGTTTTCCGTAGGATTAGTTTGGAAGGTTCATGAATCGTTCATAAGCAAGTGTTGAGCATGTATTATGAATATTTTGTCAGATCCTTTGAGCATGTGGCCATTTTGTGTTTTTGAGTGAATTTAGTAAGAAATCCTCATAACAGATATTTTACTACCTCACCCCCCTACCCCTTAGAGATTTAGTGCAATAAGGCAAGCTCTGAAAAAGCTAAGTTAGTTATTAAAACTGGTTATCTGAAATGGCAATTATTGAGAAATATGCAAGTTGTGTAATTGTTTCTTTAGAAATAGTCACCAGACAAATGAGAGAAAATCTCTCTTTTTCTATTTCCTCTAGCACCATGGGCCTTAAAAAATCCCTCACTCAAATGCTTTTGAGATGAAAAGTCAAGGATTTGGTGCAACTTCTGAAAGATGGAAATGTGCTGTAGGCACAGCAGTGGACTCCAGTGTTAAGAGCAGTATGCTTTAGGGATTTACAGTACTGTCGGAGAGGGTTCAGAAGAAATCAGCAGGGTAAATGGACCACTTGACTGCTCTAATCCCAAACCAATGCCTGATTCAAAGTTATTGGCTTGCTATTGATGTGGCTGCAAGTGTGCAGAGGTGCTGTTTACAATTCAGGGTAACTGAACAGTAGGAAAAGGTAATCTTTAGGCGCACATGGAAGTGTCTTGTGGTTAGTAACTGCATGTGGTTTTTTTCCTACACCATGATAAATTAACATGGTTCCTTTTTTCAAGTCGTGAAGTCGACCCACCTGTATTTGGGACAGAGTTTATTTGCATTCATCCAGTTTTTTTTACAGTGAAATTTTCATTCAATTTGGTCACAAGATACACATAGTCAGAAAGTGTTAAATTCCAATAATAAATTATATAATTTGTGCATACTGTAGGAATAAACACTGACAAAATAATAGGCTCATGCAAAAGCATATTACCTTATTAATATTCTTCCTGTGTAAATGGTCACACCCTATAAATGCTGCATTGGGGAAAAGGAAGATGTACATTTGGAGCATACCTGGGTGCCCTCCAAATCTAAGAGCTCAAAACAAGATAGGATAGTAATAGCCAACCATAATTGGATTCTGAAAGGGGTGAAATATTAATATCTCATGAAAGCTAACTCAATAAAATGTCACAAGAACAGACCCCCTCAGATGAACTCCAAATGACATGAACAATAGGTTAGTGACTGTTGATAATCCCATGTTGTCTTACAGCAGTGCTTCCAAAAACAGGTAGGAGGGACTAAGGTAGGTTCCAAGATACATGTGGTAAAACTAGCTTACCACAAGATGGCATAAATTCCTATTCCACACTTCCAGTCAAATTAAAAACATTTACATAAAATTCAAACATTTTTATCACAAATCCTATATGTATGCCTACATTTTTATGTGGGGTCACAGGAAAAGCATATGTTTGTTAGGAGGGCTGTGTACTCAAATCCCTGCTTTGAGGTAGTCTCTTCACGCTAAAATTGGGTATCAGAAAAATAGCTGTCAGATTGAGTTCTTCGGAGTAATGTTTTACCCGTGAATACTGCACACTCGGAACAGGTTCTTTCCCACTCAGAAACTGGCTCAATACATTTTAACGAAGCAGTGCTTAGAGACTTCCCCAACATACCAGCATTCAAATGCCTAACATACTATAGATTTTTTATCAGGAATATTTCACTCTGTTTTCTTGCTATACACCCATGATGTATACACCTTCTGATAAGATGGGACAGTGATTATTTGTGCATGGTTAATGGTTGTCAGGATGGAGTTCCCAAAGGTTTTTGTACTGACATTAGGTTGACCAAAACAAACAAGATAGACATACGCTCACACTCACTTATTTAAAGGTCTTCTGGTGGGATGAGAAACAAACTCTCTTCCTCCCTCTAGCACTGCTTTCTTGGCCTGTGCTGTTTTCCAGTATTATCAGTCCACAGCTGATTAAACAACATGAAGCTTGTAAACAATAGCAACATGTTCCAGTAGAATATCCACATCATTAGGTGGGATGAAGATCACTTCAGTAATGACGAGAGTAATGGAGGATATTCCAGCATCTGTTTGTACCTCATTACCCTCGTAGCATTCTCCTTCCTCTCTGATAGTGCTCAACAACTCCCACATTTTCTGATGCCTTTATAATGGTTCTCACATGCACCCTTTAGTCAAGCGTGTTAGTAGCCTCATCCAGTTAGTAAATAAATAACGACAACCCTGGAATGCATTCCTTGGCCCCAAACTTTTGTGTAATGTGCATATTTTTCAAAATGGACAACTGTAAACATATATTTCTTTATCATATCAACACAATTACAAAAAAAAATTTTTTAATATGGTGCCATCGTGTTGTGTAATAAGAAAAACATTTTTTAAATGTGCCAGCTATTTAAAGGTAATCAGTTAAAACAGTTCAGTCTGTGTATCAGGGGCCCAGGTCTTCTGTGGACCTCTCATCCCAATCCTACTAGAGGTGGGGTGGGCTTTGGCCACCAGACTTTGGCGGTCCCTCCCATGTACAGGCCCCTATATAGGGCTTGCTCACTGTGCCTTCTATATACAGTGAGCTCCATAATGTTTGGGATTAAAACATATTTTTTTTCATAATGGCTTCCTTGACTTTCATTGGCACAACTCTTGTCCTTCTGCTGACAAATGCCAATAACATACTTCAAAGGCAACCAAAAGTCTAGAATCAAGATTAGATACTGAAAGTTATTTTATACTCCCAGTAAAGAAGGAATTGAACACACCTGACTAATCAAACACCTGTAAAGCCATTTGTCCAAAACATAATGAAGCCATATATATATATATATATATATATATGCTAATAAACCTAATTGTGTATGACGGAAAAAATATCACTGCATGTCTGGTGTCACATGCAGAACAATTAAGGATCAAGGCTGGATTAAAAAGGACTGCAGTAAGCCCAATAGCATTGCAATGATTCTCTCTATGGAAGAATTTTCAAGGTGTCCAGTATACGTGCTGCAAATGGCTTGGGGTGGGAGTGCTTTGATGAATTATGTGGTGGTGAAGAAAGGAAGAATGCACTGCAAAGCGAAAATGCTCTGTTTATGATGGCATAAGAAAATTCACAACCTTTTACATGTAAAGGGGGAGGGGCGAGAAATATATACTGTACAGTATAAGTGTCCCGCATTATTTCACCAGCTGTATGGAGGCAAGAAATTCATCCGAAAAAATTGCATTTGAAAGCCATTTTACAGGCTTTGAGAACAAAACTTGCATAACTGCCACAAAACTCTTAAAATAGATGCCTCGCTGTATAGTAATATCAAAGATGTGGCATTGTGCTTTACATTTCAAAAAGCTGCAGGTCTTTCTCCGCTGGTGATTTATACAGTGTTATTTTCACATGGGCATCTGTTTTCCTTGGTATGTACTCAGAGCCTTGAATACATCAAGCAAACAAAGAATGGAAAAAATGAGTGTAAAAGTAAATTGTGCTGTGCCTGTCACATAACCATTCATTAAGTTTGGTTATGACAAGAGATCCCTCTTGATCAGATGGCAGAAATGTAATATGCCCCAGAAAATATGGCGTTGCTTCAGCACTTACTTGGGCACTCAGAATGCCCTTGAATAGATATGCAGCGCTGCTAGTCTTGTGCAAGGCTTATTAAATTAGACCTGACATTCTCTTTGGAGGGATGAGTGTGGTTTGCATGAGTGAAATATCCAAAAAGGAGCATCTCTTCATAAAGTTTTTGCTTCAAATGATACACATATTTCCATAGTTGGGTGCAGAGGAGGCACCTACCAAGCAGCCAGTGGGCAATTTAAAAGTTTAAAGTGTTCCATGTCCCCAAAGGAAACTCCAGGAGTAAATGAAAAGCTTGTAAATCAGAGAGGTAGATCAAAACATGCCTTCCTGGAATAGAGGGAAGAGGGGAAATATTTTGGTGTCCACACGAGAGATTGAACTACTAAACTGCAACAGTATGAAAATCTATCACAAGCCAGAATGTGGTTAAACACACATAATGTAATTACAAGATTCTTCATAAAATAGGCCTTGGTTCAATCAACATTTGTCTTCAGCTTCTAACTTGAATTTGTGTTCATTTCTATCCTTATATGCAGTTTCATTTTCAGTGATTGCAGGGTAGCATACATATTCAGAATGTGAATGCACGGTTAAGATGAAGTAACACAGGCCCTGACATTAAAAAAACAAAACAGATTGATCTCAGCCAAAAAGAAAACAAGCAGAACAATTTTTCTTCCATTAATATTCCTGGAATTGAAGACGATCACATATTCAGTCACTATTTTAGGTTTAAATGATTGAAACAGTACTTCTCCGTGTGGAGCAAATTTTGCAATCCGCAATGTAAATTTCTTTATTTATTTATCTATTGGTAATTTGCATTATGTCATATTCTGGCCCAGTTGTTATGGTTACTCTACATTTATATCCAATCTTTTGAGCAGTGTTTTTCCAGGCCTGAAATCAAGCCAATTAGGACATTGTTGAAGAGCCTTTACCAAGAACTGGCCTTTATTATTTAAATCAAAATGAACTGAAACTGAACTGAAATATGTTGACACAGAGATACTGGTGGTCAATTGTTAATAAAAGTCAAACTTCCAGCTTACATTTTTTTTTTTTTTAGAAGAAGATTAAAAAGATTGCTTTAAAGCATCAAAGTTTACTTTACTATCTTCTTTATTTATTGTTTTTCAGCACGTTAAATTTCCTGGGAGGTTTTAATTTATTTAGATTTGTAATGACTCTTGGTTTGCTGTCCATTTGCTGAGGACATTTCATACTGAACATGGTCAATGTTGGAATGCCATTTTTAGTGTAAAAAAAAGCATAGAAATTGTATTTAAAATGCAATATTCAGTTTAAATAATTACCCTCTGAGATGCACGATATAATTGAATCAGTGTAGGGTATTTGTCTGGGGTGTACAAGTTGCAGAATGGACAATAACTATAGGGATAGAAAAGGAAGAATGGTACGCTATGATAACGCATGGCTATTGTATTACTCTTGGTAGAAAAAATGAAATGGAAACCCATCTACTTATGGTGGGCTCTCCAGGCTGCTGCCACTATCCAGGGTTATGAGGGCCTCCTAGGCTTTAATCAATGTTAGTAAATGTAGTATCAACCAGTATGGAAGAGCACGCATATAACTGGCAGAAAGCCTGTGATATGCGTGCAGGGGGTTGAGTAAATTAGCAACCTCTTCAGCAGGGACTACTGAAAACATACCTAACTCTGCAGCATCTGTTGCAATCACCCACCCTGCATCCAGGTGTTAAAAAATGGGTAAATACCAGGGTTTCACAGGTAAACATTTTCAAAATGTTACCTCTTGTAGGATGCCTCCTGATGCTATTTGCTATTTGTTGCTTTTTGAGCATGAGCATGAATCAGGCAAGGGACGATGTGTGCACAGTTTCAGATTTCGGAGGAGTTCAAGGATTAACCTCTTACAGTCTTACCTCTTCATACTGTTAGACATGGACATTAGTTTAGCAATACTGAGTATAGTTTCCAAAACCTTCATCTTTCCACTTCATTTATTCAAAGATAATCCATTTATAAACACTGCAAAGCTGGCTTGAAAGAAATGGGAAATAAAACAAATGCAATGGCTTAATTAAATGAAATTAGTCTGTCAAAAAAGTTGGTTTAGTAGCAGTTCACAGCTCATGCTTAAGCTCTGTCTTTGATGCTGTAATCCCATCTGGAAGGCCATATTTTGTGACATGATTAGATGACAAATGGATTAATTGATAGTTTGACAACATGCAGTTTTGCACATCTCACTTATCCAATATAAAATATATTTTATTCAATTTAGTAATTATTATCAAAAATGTCAAATCAGTTAAATTGCTGATTTGTTGATAGGCTGAGAAACCTGTTGCTTCAGCCTTTATCAAATTGTACAACTCACAACCAGAATAAAATTAAGAGCTTTATTAAATTACAACAAATATTCACATCTAATCTAAAGACTAAGTTAAACTAACTTAAAAAAAACAAAACAATGAAGGTTACAGATAGAAAAGTTACAGTCAAAAGAAATGAAGGAAAGATACAAAACCACAGCTTGTTTATCCTAAATTAATCACAGTTGTGCCAAGAACAAAATTCAAAAACCAAAATACAGCAGAATATTCCAAAAAGGACAAGATAAAATGTAGAACACCAGACCTAGACGCAGGACCCAGATGCCCACTTCCAACTGACTGTAAAAACTAAAAGAAAGGCGCACATTTTACCTACTAAAACAGGAGGGACAGGACACCCATCTTCTCCTTGCATGCACATACTTAATCATAAGGAAAGATCCAAGAAGTACTGATTTGTTCCCTATTATTATTGGCTCAGGTCAATCTAAAACAACAATCTGCAACACATCTTTTCAAGGTTATAGGTAAATTAACCATCTCTCATAGTGAGCATTATGGTGACATTAAATACTAAGGATCTTTTTTGGAGGGACAGCTTTGGCTATCATGGGAATGTTTGTGAGCTACTACAGTATGTAAAGACACTAGGTCAATAATTAAACCAAGTTATAAAGGCGCAGGCCGTCCCTGTTGACACACACACACACACACACACACACACATAAGCGCCCACACTCTCTCTGTCTCTCACACACACACATACACATTCACACCTCAACTGACTACTCCCCCTCCCCCCAAGGTCCTACTCTCTGTGTCTTATCTCCAGGCCATGCTGGCTGAGCAGTATGGTTTTTTTTCTCCTTCTGAGTAACCCAACATAGTGCTTTTACTGCACATGCTCTACCAGTATGAAGACATTATGGAAATATCCTGCTTTTGACTCACATGCATTTCTGTGCTACAAGAGCCTGGAATAATTTAGGAAAACTATGTAAATTTCACACTTAAGCCCCTACAGTGGAACCATCCCCACACCATCTGCTCACAAGACTGCCTATCCTATTGATACATTTTCTTGTATCCACCGCCTCACGACAATCATACAGCCAGAATGTCTCCTAAAATTCAACCGTGTTTATTAACTGAGTTGTGGAATGACTCAGCCATGACTGAACCCTTGAGGGATAAATGAGTGTCTTATTAGCCACGAACAGACAAACGAGAGGTCATTGCCATGAAAGTATTAATACATTAACCTCAAAGCAGTCAGTACATAATAGAATTTCTGTGTCTGAGATAATCATTTAATCAAAACAACAAAACCTACCCCTGTGACAAGAGAGGTAATGATACCACAAATTCTGAATCTCCTTCAAAATCTCACCTCTTGCTGAAGTGCAGGCAATCCTGAGGCTTTAATCCACTTACAATTATATTCATAACCTTCAGCTTTTATTAACGTGAAAATACACTTTCTAAGGTAGAATCCAGGCTTTATGGAAGCATTTGTACCAGAAATTGGAGATTACTTTAATGGAAGTATTATAACGGCAGTTAAGCATTAAATTACCACTGAGCTTTATGAGTGAATGAGTGTAGCATGAGTGAATGCTCTTAACTTATCTTGCATATCTAAATAAGCGAGATTGCATGCTTAACGTATATTACGGGTGGGAGATAAAGCCCCAAATATTATAATATGGAACATAAACCTCTTAAAAGTTCCATGCAAGAGAAACTGCAAAAACAAACACACAAACAAACAAAAAATGCCTTTCCTGCCCAAGTCTCTTCTTCAGAATACAGTCTTAATTCTCCAAAGCACTACCAGCTGGAAATACTATGCATGAATCTACAAGGGCTTACCATGGGAATGGAGTCATTTTCTACTGCTTAGACACATTTCCAGAAAAAATAAAAATAAATAAAATGAAATACCCTCACTACCGAAGCACCACAAAAGAGAAGCTATAAGAAACACTTCACAGCATGTTGGTGAAATAGCCTTTCAGTTTCATAATTTATCATTCAGTAACTGCTTTGACCCAAAATTCTCCAGGGACTATTACAAATGCAGCAATGCACCCAAACTCAATAATCGTAGTTCAAATGTTCACAGTCACAGTGTCACAGTCCCAATTCAATTCAATATCATAATGTAGGATAAGATAAGACACCAAATCAATGGTTTGGCAGCATGGGTCAAAATGAATGAGATTGGAATGCATTCAAGTTACTCAGAGCAAGAAGGCTCATCAAAAAGTAATATTAGCTATAGAGATGCCTCCAATATGATCACTGCAACCATGATGGGGAGGATAACTTCATGGTCATTTTTAATAATTAATACAAACCTACAAGAATAGTGTATGGAAGTGTACAAATATCCCTTACACTGAACAGGAGTAGATCCACAGAAAAAAAAGCCAGGGGTCATTGTGAACAGCTACATTGATTTGATCCAACTACTTTTCTCAATTTTGTAGTGCTGTTTGCAACCTGTGAATGCATTTGTTTTCCACACACATAAGTGCATCGTTGTCTTCTTACTAGTGGAAACTTTTTGGCGTTCATCACCTGTGGAGAAGGGTGATGAGCTTTGATCTCGTCACTACTGTGTGCCTTCTACCGTGTACATGTGATCAGGCATGTGACCATGCACACTACTGAGCATGTAACTGTCCATTCTTGCTGTGTTGTGCTTCCTGATGTAGTCTCACTGTGTTGCTTCTCCTCAGTTAAAAAATATGACCTCTACGACTGTATACCTCTGTTCCCCATTACCAATCAATGCTATGATATAATTGAATTACTGACCCTATTTTCTGTATTGTATTTACATATCCCTCCTTCTCCCATCCATTCCTCTATCATCCCTTGAGTCCTTAACTTTTACTTCGAAAATTACAAGTGTTATTTTTATGAATTGAGCACCAGAATGAACTCACCAAATTGGGTATGTAAAGAAAAAAAGAATGAAAAATATTGGTTGAAAACTGAGTTTGCCACCCTTTTTTTCCTGCCATCTTCAGAACTAATTCAACTGTGGACCATTATTAACCATTACTTTATTTTTGTTACTTAAATGTACTCTGTTGTGGTCCGTAACTCATGAAATTAATGTTTTTCTTGTTAATGGGGAAGCCTGAGGTTACACATTGACAGCCCTTTTGCATCTCTCTGGTTTATTTACATGCAATTTGGCTGTGGTTGCCTAATCAGTCCTACTTGATTACTATCATCTGTGAGATAACGGTTAATCGACTGTTTATCTGCATGAAACATTGCTGCAGCAGCCTCCCTCTGCTTGGCAAAAACCACAGAAAATGTCACAGTCAATAAAAGGACAGGTTTGTCTTCATGCACTGGCAATGGTTTAAACCTGTATAAATAAATCTCTGATGACACAGGTAATTCCTGTGAAGACGGCATCACCTGTGATGTGGTAGTATAACAAATGAGGGAATAGTGATAACACGTCAGTTGTGAATGGTATTCCAATTTAATCACATCACAGCTACTTTGAGGAAATATTCATGCTTTCCCTTGTTTCCTGTTTTGGCAAGTTAAATTCCAGTAGCTTCCAGTTAGATGTGCTTGAAGAATGTATATTTTTGTAGATGAGCCAAGTGTTAATGCAACACAATCGTGCAGAGAGGATTTCATTACATTACAGTACTAAAACCAGCTGCCTGTGTTGTTGGCATGGTGATTGGTAACTGCAACACTCGCTAGATTAGGATTTGCAAGATCAGGTTGTAGATGTTTTCATGACAGGAAAATGGAATGCGAAATGGTGCTTTGCATCATAAGCAAGGGTAACCTGCATTTTAGCATCACGCCACATGTCCAGACAGCTTCCTTAAGAGAACTTTAGCATATCCAGTATGAAATCTAAAAAAAAAGGGTTCAGGCATCTGCACTTCACCTTGTGGATCCCATGGACTAAAATCAATATGCTAGCTCAACATTTGTCTGTCATAGTCACTTATTCTGAAACTCAAACTGTGCCAATAAACATACACTCGTATTTAACTGTGAGTTAAAAAGTCCAGGCCCAAGTTTGATAATGCCCATGCTTGGTGATGTCTGCCACAAGAGCAAGAAGACGTGGGATTACTGATATACAACGTTAGTAAGCTAAATTGAACTTTCGCTTGGTATCCAAGGAAACCTGGAGTTCCTGAACCACAGATCCCCTAGAGCGCATCAAGGTACTAAGAGCCGAGAATAGTGTAGAAATCATACTTAGGAGATAAGAGTGAGGACCGTTAAATCAAATCCACTGACACTGAGCCATGATCCTCCCCTGTGTAAACCCACAGAGGATCTACAGCACAAGCCGTGATTTTTCATGTTGTCTACTCTAACTGAGTCCCCTATGCAATTCTCTGTGACCAGTCTTCACAAGCAACCCTCCGGAATCACATATGCTGGTTTTTGTGATTTCCCGTCATCTGAACAACTCAGTTGTTCTTTTCTCTCTTTTTAGTATTGTTAGATGTTCTTCCTTCCATTTATGTTTAATTTTGACAGCTCAAAATGTGCTCCATTAAAAATCAATTGTATTTGTGTTGATAAAACGAAGAACAAATACGTACAGTTGTGCAGACACCAGGGTATGACCAATTTTCCTCTAGATTCATAGTGACAGGTCTGTTATACACATACATAGCAGGCAATGTGTTCAAACAAGATGATGGGAACGTCCATCAATCGACCCCCCTCCCCCCAAAAAAAAAAAAAAAACAGAAAAGCACAATTGATGTTTTAATCATCCAATATATTGTCTCAAAGATGAACAAAAGTACTGGACCACAAATGTTTGTTTCTTTCCTCCATATGAACACATTGGACATTGCATTGTCTGAAAACACATTTCAGGAGGAGTGATTGTGTTGAATTGTACTCTGGGGGTTGCACAAGGTGTTTCAGCCATCTACCTTTCATAGGACCTTTTTGTGACTTTTTTTGTTTTTTCCTCGGTAGTCTCTATTGTGTGATTGTGGATTGTGTACAAAAATAAAGAGAAAAAAAAGAGATATTTAGATTTGAGAGGATACAGGGTAAGTCAGTGTTGACGAGACTTTGCCACAATCTACAGTTTAAGCTGAAGACAATTTTTTGCAGTCCCATGCAGAATTATCTGTGGTAATAAGTGTTTGAGAACAAACTGAAGTGCATTTAAATGCCAGTGATTTAGTATATAGTACACAGTAAGCCCAACCTTTAGGTGCCGATTTCGCCCAGATACATTCATAAGAGAAAATAACTACAAAGATATTGATCCAGGACACCCCTTTGGTGCTTGTAGTATACTGTGTGTAACAGCAAATAAACAAGAGACAGGTAAGATATCATGTACATTACAAAATGAGAAATCCCACAGGGGTGCATCAACAAAAGAACATTAAAAACATTGAAGTTGTTGTCATAAGTGTGGAGATACATACAGTAAAAAAATAAACCGAGAAGCCTCACAAGAGCAAAACATTCTCTCAGGATGTTCATGGAAACTTTGCCAGCTACAAAACAGGATGAGATATGAATATTCAAATTAGCTTGGTGGGAGGCAGATGGGGAAAGAGGGATATTTCTTCAATAGTTTCCTTCAGATAAGTAAAGTTCAAGCACACGCCCCAATTGAATAAAAGATGGCAGCAATACACTGCTCCAAATGGACTACTTCAAAATGCATTGATATTTTCTGTTTCACTCTGACATGCAGACCTTTGCCTGTATTTTCTGCTACTTATTCAACACAAGCTATCGATTCTGATGGAATTCTCTATGCAGGACAAGCAATGTTTCGCCTCATTACTTCTTATAAACCAAATACTCTGGAAAAGCGGGGGCGATGCGAGGGAGGCTGGAGTGCTGGACCGGATTGGAAATATTGTGAAGGCTGAAACAAGTAAACATCTTGGTTGTACAACTAAATGACACAGAGAAGCACTGTTTCAGTTTGCATAGAACCACGCATCATGGAGCCGATTATTTACAATCATTATTTACAATCTATTTTCATATTTGCCAAATGTGCGTTCACGGAATAAAATTCAGACTTGCTTTTGAGTCCACAGGTCACTGTAAAGGTACACAGCTAATCTAGGATTACCAGGGCTGTAAAGATCTCTTGAAGTACAGTGACCATTCTGCAGATTCTTCTGTATTGACAACTAAATCACAGGGAATTCATTTGATGACAAAGTTGATTATTTTTTGGCATTAGTTGAATTCATTAGTCAATTAATAGGTCAGATGTAACTTTGAAATATAATTTTTTCCATAATCTGCCATTTTTTAATGTTTAATATTACATTAACTCTACCTGCAATGATCTGTATATGCTGTGTTCCACTATCATTGGATATGTTTGGTGTGAGAGCTGATTAGTGTTTCTTGATGACCAGTCATACTGTGGTGGACACCCACTCACATAGCTAATTTTCAATGATAGGCTCATATTTATGAGTGGACGCTTTGTTCTTAAGTGGTATTGTTCTTAAATGGTCAGCAAACTCTTAAAACAACAACAAAAAAGGTTTATTTTAAGAGTTTACAGACAATGCTATCTGTATCTGTATAACCTACAAAAATTAGTATCTCTCTTTAGAAGGGGGAGGGGGTGCACATGCTCACTATTTGCTCATCTTACACTGTTATTTCTAATCCATCCATTTGCTGAGAAAAGTATTCAAATGTCTTACTCTGCACATCAAATTACCATTGCTTTGTTGCTCACTTCTTCTGCTAATCATATGTTCCAAATGTCTTACAATGATCTATTGTAATGTCAGGAAGAACAAAAATCTGTATACAATGCATTATCTATGGTATGCGTACCTAAATAAGGTCTTTGGGTTTGCATAACTAGTTTATCTATACTGCAGACAGCAGATTGTATTTTTCTGTCATGTCTCCTTCTGAATAACTTCCTATGCTTGCACGCAATTGTTCTTTGAGAGGCTGTAATTCTTTTTGCACAGTTCTAATTAATTCATGATCCCAGATACATTGCTTTGCTTATTTTCCATTAATAAATTACTTTTCTTACAGAGAATCTTTTCATTTAATAACCAATTTCAACTAAACTTAAGTAGTTGTGATGGTTTCCAAATAATGAAAAAGCCACTATGAGTAGATTGAGCAGACTATTGTATTGTATATTGTGAAATGTGTCACAAAAAATCTAATAAATGAAGACTGACTACCTATGCATCAATATAACAACAACAACGATAATAAGTATTTCTATTTTTTTTTTTCAGAATAAAAAAATTCTGCCACTACTGCCTCTGTAAAAACCGGTTTGTTCATAACCCTTACATTAAGCTCTGTGCACAAAGGATGTGTGATCTCAACTCCAAATAATTTTAGGAGAGTTAAAATACAAATAATAAATGTATGACTAAAAAGTGTAAAAGTACAGTCGGACCAAGTTTGCCTCACCGTCAGAATTTAAGTGTTTAAAACCTACTCTGTGCTTAAAATATCCCAAATGCAGTTTCCTTCCAGTGGGAGCTTTATGATGCATGGTGTGGAGGCAAGTGTACTGAAAATAATCAGTGTTTATTTGTTTCACACGAAAACCCTGAGGGAAATTTTGTTTCTTTCTCAAGAGCTGTAATGACTGAAGCAAGACTTACTTATTACTTTAAATTATATTAAAAGGGTTTTGCTCTTTAACCAACCATTTCAGATGTGAGTAAAGTAATTGCTTCAGATGATTAAAACTGGGTAATGGTGGACTGGGATTTTCCACATATTTTCACTAATCTGGAACTAAATGGCCTTTTAATATTGCATTGTTTACTTGCACAGATCATGCCCTTATACTCTGAATCAAAAAAAGTATAAGAAAAGGCTGGGAACGAGTGACTGAATTCATTTCTTTTGCTTTAGTGTTTGGTATTTTCAAGATTATTAATGCTGTTATTTACAATATCACATTTGTAAAGAAAATGTATACAACTTTAATTTGGGACAAGCCCCAACAGTGCAGTAAAAAAGAATATTCACTGTATAAATCAAAACGACAAATGACTAATGTCAACATGCCCTGCTGCTTTAAGAGCTATCTGGGGGCTGTAAGAGAAAAAGATGTCAAGAAATATTACTTCTGAATCTGCCTGAAGTTCGGAAAAGCGGGAATGTCATCACGCAAAAAACAATGAAACATTCTTTGGAATTTTGGTGATGTCTATTCTGTATGTCTTTGTTTAAACCCTTACTGTATGTTTTCTACCGTGGAAAGTTCTTTATAACTAATCTCTTCTCCATGTGACATCATGCCTACGATGAGTTTGAAAGCCACCAGAATCTTCAACATGTATAAGTGATGTGTACCACAATAAGGCTAAGTATGACTTCATGAAGCAAACCTGCACCATTGATGTAGCCCTATCAGGTTTTACAACGATTTGTCAGTAACATTGGAATGGCAGGTATTCCCTCTGCCAAATCAGAGATGTAAATGAAAACGTAGGTAGGTAAACCAAACACATGGTTTTGCTTTGTAATACTGTTAGGACTTACTGCTAGAATTTCTGTTTTTAAACATATGTTAGGAGCAGTACTATTACTGTACATGCAATTATTGCATTTGCAGTAAATACTTTGAGCAGTAGCAGACAGTGCAAAGCAGGCAGTAACCTGGGTGGTGTAAGGAACATACAGTAGCAGATGTAGTAGAAGAAACTTAGTTTTAGAGAGGCAAAATGTGGGCCAGTGGGAAAAGGTCAGTCTAGAGAAAGATGCTTCTGAAGGGAATATGGATGAAAAGTTAGGCTTGTGCCTACTTTCCAAAAATGCTAAGCTACAGTAAAATAAACAAAGGTTTTCCACACCAGTGTCTTTTTAAGTCAACACCAGGAGTCGCAACTACTTGTACAGTTTCTATGAAACATTGTTGAATGTAACTAAGCATCAATTTCATATGATTTGCTATTTTGAATTGTGTATTTTGTAGTTTTATTATTTGTGAATACAAAAAAAATAATAATAAATTTAAAAATGCTTTGGTTGAAGCAAAAAAAAAAAAAAAAAAAAAACACTGGCTGTATCTTGAGAGGATGAAGCACATGATCTCTGTTCTACAATAACTCATTGTGTTGTTCTATTAGATAATAGATGGTGGGTTCAGGAAGAACAGGTACGCAGCATGCTGACAATTCCTTTTTCTCACCCCTTGGGGAGACTTCACAAAAAAGGTTGAGTTTTTCTACTCATAAAAATTAGCTGGCCACTCTAGGATGTAACCACATACTGTACTACTCAGCCTTACCAGCAAAGTAATTTACTTACCCAAGTATAAAATTAGCTGTTCCAGATCTGAAGCCCTGCCTCTGAAGAAGTTCACCTGAAATGGCTTTTCTCATGATTATTCTTTCCAAAGTAGTATTCAATTGTGAGGGTAGAAATATGAATAGTTTCACAAGATTTTACAATAGTATAATTGTAATATGTTACGACCCCATGGGTCTAAGGGTGCATGGGGTATGTAACTGGATGTTAAGAATGCCAGGAGATGTTAATGCTGTATAAATGACGGTAAAAACAATAAATCAAACAGACAAAAGCAGCAACTCAATGCACAAGTGTTTTACTGTGAACAAAACAAAAGGTGCAAGAAACTACTACAGGACATACAAAACAACCCAGACACACACTACCAGGGTCAAAGGACGCTGGATGTTCCCAAAAGAACAGAAAAACAAGCTAGCCAAACCAGAGAGTAATTTAATCTTGTGTATCAAGTACACAAACAAAAGCCCATCTACTCTAACTAGCAGACTGAAAAACAAATTGGTTGGCAATCACCCCTAAGGACTAGTGGATCTATACATAACATAGCCTATGGGCATATGTACAGGAGCCCCCAGTCTTACCTGTCCCAAGCCTTGGAAGTATACACAAAAACAAGACAAGTTCAAATGAGTGATTAACATACAGAGTCAAATACTAACACAACACCGAGCAAAAAGTCAGCCATCCATCATGGCAAACAGTCAAGGCTTATATAGCAGAGGTGGCGAGTTCTGATTGGTTGATCCAGAATTGACACGGAGGGCGGGGATTGGTGAAGGCGGGACTTGGTGGATGGTGATTGACAGGCGGCGCAGCCAACGAAGATGATGGCAGGTGAAGGCAGGGAAGTCCACACAAAAGAAAAACACACGGCACGTAACATTCACAAAATGTAACAATATTGTTTGAGGCTTTCAAATTTAGAAAATAAATGAAAAGTGAACTACAACAGAGCAAGGGCATGAAGGCATAACTCCACTCGTGTCAAAATACTTCCCGGACCTGGACATGCTAATGGTGTCTGTGTCTTTCATATGATCTGGCAGAGACCATTAAGGATGTTCAGGTTTAGGCTTGACACAGTGCTGGACACTCTAGACCAGGGGTGTCCAATCTAATCTGAAAAGGGGTACAAGTTTTAGCCCAGCACTAAAACACCTGATTCACACTGCACTCAACATTGTTACCCTGGTACCAAAGTCATTACATTACATTACATTACATTTATTTGGCAGACGCTTTTATCCAAAGCGACGTAAAAAAAGTGCATTTCATAGTCATAGACAACTACTAAACACAGGTTCAGTAAGATACAATACTTATTTTGTACATACTATTTCTAGCCAAGAACACAGTTTAGTTCACACAGTGAACACTCTTCAGACCTAACCTCTGCAAAGCCAACTAGGCAGAAGAATAAGCTAGAGTTTTAGGACAAATACAAATTACCAAAAAGTGCTGGGATGGGGCAACATGTAACAAGTGTCATGAAAAGGGGGGGGGGGATTTATATACAGCATGGTGGTGGTTAGTCTAGGTATAGTCTGAAGAGATGAGTCTTCAGGACACGGCGGAAGATGGGTAGTGAGGGGGAGGTTCGGAGAGGGACGGGGAGTTTGTTCCACCACTGGGGAGCTAGGGTGGAGAAGCTCTGTGATCCCTTTGGTCGGGTGGGAGGGGTTACAAGGCGCCCTGCTGCCGCAGAGCGGAGTCACATATACATAATTTATCATCTTAACTATTAAGTCCAATGCAGGAATACATTATCGTTCGCAATGCTTTGTATTGCTCATGTTTCTTTGGGATTCGTTTGAACCTCGATCCAATGCTTCTTATACACAGTCGTAGGCTAGGGCCTTCACGTCACCTGCTACTCAGTAGTGCTTCAATTTCTACATGGTGAAACCCAAAAGTTTCAAAATACCCGTTGATAAAAGCTGAGAATCTGTACTTTAATCAAATATAAAACTAAAATTGTGGAGTGCATAGCCAAATCAAATCTTTGTCCCAAAATTTATGGAGCTGTGTGTATATATCAATGGTCCACCCAAAAATTTGATGTATTATCAGGGCACCACAAAGGATTTTAGGCCCCATGATAGCATGTGACATTGTATGTCCTAATATTTTTGGAGGGCCATTGTAATCACCATCATCCTAGCTCTCCATCCCCCCATTGGCCAAGTCCTGATACTGCACTGCTTTTGGAAGGGGCATATATGTTTGTAAACCTGCACTAAAATTGATTTATTGCTCATTTCAATGCCTGTATATCTGACTGTTTAGCCAATGTGACATCACCGTTAATACTCAGACAATAATGGGGAAGTTTGCCCTGTGTCAAACAGCCACCTACTAAAACAGGCATTTATTGTGCATAGCACCAACAGACCTAATGGGAGGTTTATTATTACATACAAATATGAATTGGCAATAAGGAGACTACAGATAGTAAGAAACCCTTGGGAAATAAAGCTAAATATAAGCCTGCTTAAAGATGAACTGTTGTGCTTACTGTTTTGATTGCCCGAAAGTCATAATAAACTTCTTTTTTTTAAGATTGAGGCCTACAAAGAGGTTCAGTCACCACTGACTGATGGTGTTAAAACAGAGAAGTAAAAAGAACCCACCACCACACAAGCTACACTCCAGTCTAGCATCAATTCATTAAAAGCAATTCTCTCTTTAGGCAGGCACACAGCTTATATACGGCCACAGGCAGGTGGAAGCAATCAGGCCATCAGAAGCTCATCAAGACAGGACTCCGAATTACCAGGGAGAGAGACGAGAGCAGCACAGAATCACTAGCATGGGGCTCAACATTCACCGTCACATAACAACTACAATTAGGCTACCTTTTCAACTGTCTGAGTGCTCCAAAGCAAAATTCCTGGGCAGAGAAGAAAATAAATGCAACAACAAAAAGTAGAAAAACTATCTGTCTTCGTGCAAAATAGTTGCCAAATTGGTTAGTATGATGCATTCGAAAACATAATCTCTACAGTATATTTATGGGCTTTTAGACCTTGTGCATCCCATGAATAAAAAAGCCTTATTACCCTCTTAAGCCACATTATGCCAAAAATAGTGATGAAGGCCATAACTAATAAAAGCTCCATATTCACATTATGCTATACTGCAAATGATTACATAATGCCATGAAAACTAATCATTTGGTAGAAAATGAAGAATTAAAAAACAAAGTATATCATAATGAGCCAAAACTAACTGTGTTAACAAGTTAATAAACACACAATGAGAACTTAAACACATCAATGACCATAACTGAGCAAGAGACTGGCTGTAACAAAAACCAGCACACATATAGGGGGCTCACAGGACCAGTTTTGTTTCTATGCATCTAACGTACACATTTGTAATCATCATATGTATGCCTGTATTAAGATACATTTAAAAAGATACTTATTCCATTGATGTGTTTGCAATACATACACTACAGTAGGGCTAAACACTATGAGTGTGCCTGCACTGGCTGAGGTATTCATCTTGCACTCTACCCTTTAAAAAATGCATCAATTTATAGCACTGACTACTGCCTGAACAATCATATTGTACAGCAAGCCAAGGTTAACTTTCTTTCAGAACATTATTATGTTAGACACACCGACAACACAAATGAGCAAAGAAGAAAAAAAAGAAAAGGATTTACAGATTGAAATAGATTTTTCTCTCAAATCATATCTGCTCACCCATATCTGCTCAAATCATATCTGCTCACCCACATTATGTGGTTTAAGTATTTCTTGACACACACATATTTACAAACGCCTTTTCTTGGTGTTGCGATTATTTTTCACTCCAGGATCAACCTGAGTCAATGTTCTAATGGAAGCATGGCAAGTGAGTATAGGTTATAGAAATGTACTGCAGTCTCCAGAGAGCACTTTACCCTATGCCCTGTCCACAGTGTTCCAAGCCTCTAATCTTCAGATGGCACACCAGACCATTTATATTCATAATCAGAGGAAAGGCCTTGCATCTATTTTCAGAATGCACTTGATCTGTGAGTGCAAGAGTCTCTCTATATACTTGCATTGGCTAGTCAACTGACACATCCTCAAAAAAGTATAGATTATGCTCACCATTCCTACAGTATTATTTCTGTTTATTAACTAGGCAAGACATCAATGTTTATAACAATTGAGCAAAGCTCTTTCAACACATCATTGATGCTCATCTGGCACAGTGGCACCTCATTGGTGGACATTGGCAGAGTTGATGGATCTTTTCACTGGATGCATCATTGGAACGTGGCTCTGAGAACAACCACAGTCTTCAGTGACCTTCAGAGTCTTCAGTGACCGCAGCAAATACAAGGCAGAGAAAAATGTTGAATGCCTCAAGATTAATATACTGTAATAAAGCTACAGTATAAATATCCATGAAGGGCAGGACTCATTTCTCATTTATATGTAAATGATTATGTTTTAGCAGGTGATTGACAATTGAGACAAACTAAATGTATCGTAAAAGTAATGTAAAGAAATAAAACAATATAATGCAAATAAAAGAGGATAGCTTATATCATAAAGGATTACAAGCTGGCAACAGTCCAGCTGGCTATGTGGCTTTCATTATTGACTAACACTCTCAGGACTGCAGAGGAAAGCTTTATTGGCTCAATTAAGACAATCATTGGCTTAACCAGGTGGATAAGTGCTTAGCTGGAACAAATGCTTGCAAACTCCGTGCCTTCTAGGACCACAATTTGAGTAGTGAGTGTGTAGTTAAATTGTGCAGGGAAGTTATTGACAGCAGAACAGCAAGGGTTACTGTGCCTAATGCAAACATTAGGGCTAATTAGAAACAAGATGGGTGTTTTTAATCAGCCAATGAGGTTTTATAACCTGACTCTCCCAGATGATGACCTCTCTACAGGACATTATCCTTGCATCCAAGATACTCACTACTTTATCAAACAGCTCAGAGAAATATACCAACCATTTCTAAACAATGTTATTCTTTTGAGCAAACTGAAAATACTGCATAGGTATGGATTTCCAAAATGAAACCAAAATAAAGGTAACAAGAAACTAACATGACTTCAACAATGATGAAACTGAACTGAACTGGAAATAAAAAAATTTTAAAGTATAAAAATAAAAACTAATCAAACTGCTAGGTGCATATGCTTGACACTACAAAACAATCCACATTTCTGAAGCAAATCCTAGAGCAAAATGACTGCCTCCTGCATAAAGAGATCTGATTATTTAACGCCCTCATTTAAATGTAAATGTAAATGTCTTATCGAGATTCATGACCAGCTTTCACGCTAGTCCTACATTAACAGTATGTACATCCATACTTAATGCTCTTGATGCGAAAACGTGCAGACAAGGATTGATTTTTTTCTAATTGTAGAAACCTGATGTGCCTGATTATCAGTTCAATGCCTTTAATGCTGACTAATTATGAAACAGAGCCATTGATCAGTTCAACTAATCTTTCTATTCTGTATTTGATTAACTGTTGCCAAATGGTATGGCAATTTAAATATTTAAAAATATTATTTCATAATGTGACAAGTGAAATCTAAAATTTTGGTCACAGGTACATTTTTGGTCTATTCAAAAAGTTTGTTGCATTAATTCATTTGCGCATATTCACATTCTGAAATGTAATTTTTTTCCTGGTTTATACAACTTTTCATGAATCCACCTCTCCTCTGAGCGGTAGAGACAAGTGAGAGACTCGGGGGTGTGAGGCACCTTGTGTCAAAGCATTGTCTGAGCTGGGAAAGCAGTGATGTTATGTAAGTGTCAATCACACCTGCTTCATTCCTGGACTGCTTCTGCTCCATTTTTATCAGTTGAATCAAAACTGCCGTGTCCTCAATGGAAGGCTGCTCTTTTGCGTATTTTAGAGTAACAATGTGTACTTGTGTGCATTGGGGTGAAAATTAGTATAGGTTGGTGGTATGCATTTACTTGTGTATTAATTGTTTCCTGAAATATAGCACATTGATGTTTATGATTGCATAACTATCATGAACACCTAGTGCAGTTCAACCATGTAATATCAACATATTATTACTGTTGGACCACTATGAAAATAAAAAATTAAAGCAATAACACCAAAAACACTACGTTTCTACATAAAGCAACATTATTTTTATTCTACAAATTAATGTCAATATGAATGTACATTTAACTGTCTGACATTGTCAGAAATCAAGTGAAAATGGAAGCTAACACTGACATAAGACAGTTGGGTGACAGTAAATTAAGTAAATTAATTTAGATATTTTTTCCTAATTAACAATAGATTAAGGGCAGAAATAATAAATTGTGACAATTATGATTATTAAAAATATTTTTAATAGCTTACGGATAAAGTAACCTACAGTTCACAGCATCACCTTTAGTTTGTGTCTTAAGACTACTGACAATTCGATACGAAACCAAAATGAGGCAGCGGGATGAGAACGATTACTAATTTCTTCTGTTGGTGATTTGGTGGAAACCTACAAAAGAAAAGGTGGGTCAAGTCAAGGAAGGGGGGAATTTGCCCCTGACAGTAGTATTCTAGTTTGGTTATAACAGAGATTGTGTTACTTCTGGTACAATTGACAGTTTTGATTTTTTCAGATTGGACAGATTTGGATAATTCACAGCCGACACCATCAGTCATATAGTCATAAGCTTCTCAGATCATGTTCTTCTGGTTCTTGCATTATTCTATTAATAATTTCTATTTTTATCAGCATATTTATTGAGCAAGTTGCAGAGGCACACAAGTGCAGTTTGCCATAGAGATCCTATTTTCCTGCTGGTATCAGGTATAAATTGGTCTTGGGGGGAACTACAGCTGATTCCCTGCTGTGTAGCTGAAAAGTTCCCAAAAGGAGCACCAATGCACTGACCTATTTCCACTGCTGCATTAAAATGAAATTCATTTTTTCCCAATGGAAATACCCTGCACTTTAGGTATATTCTGGGTCCGTATGTACTCACAATTACACAGGCCTCATTCTACCCAGAGTGAATGTTTCGGTTTTCACGGCAGCACACTGAGCTCTAGAAGCTTCCAGAAGCAGAGGCCACAAAGCCGTTTGCATTGGCTAGAAAACATCTTCTGCTTTCTGCATCTCACATGAGCTCTTCTTATTTTTTTAGGGATTCTGTCAGCTTCACTGTTTCTCCCTTAATGAGACATTCTCATGTGGTGGCCAGTACCAACAGCTCATCTCTGTGTGTGCTCTCTGCTAAAGGAGCCGGAGGTGGCTTTAGGGCAGTAGCGCCTCTCATTACCGCACTGAAGTTCCGATCCGAATTGAGCCCTGTCAGTCATGCTCTGGTCTCACAGAAGATGAAGGATGTGTCTCTGACTGACAGTGTTAGCACGGTGTTTACACCCACTCCCACAAGCGCTACTCATTTCCTTTCTCACTGTGCGAGAGTCTGAGTGCAGGTTTGTGTATACCAAGGCTTATTCTGTGCTGGACTATGTGTCCTTAGGGAAGAGCACTCTTTGATCTGGGGCTCATTTCACGAAAGTTGCAACATGCGAGCTGAGCTCTGTGAGATGTGAAAGATTTCTCCAGCTTTTTTTGGATGGTTTCACGTATAAATTGCCAATGCAAGGCACAAACGCATGTCGCAAAGTGCGTTTATGTTGGCAAATGGTAAATTAGTAATCCCACTGCCTCATTTTGGTTTCATATCGAACTGTCAGTAGCCTGAAGACACAAACTAAAGGTGATGCTGTGGACTATAGATTACTTTATCCGTAAGCTATTAAAAATATCTTTAATAATCATAATTGTCACTATTTATTATTTCTGCCCTTAATCTAATGTTAATTAGGAAAAATATCTCATTAAAACTATGTTAATGGCCAAAGCACATTTGACATTTGCCCTTCAGGAAAAAAAAATCTACCGTAAAAAAGTAATTTGGCTAATTAGGCTGTGAATAAACTCAGTGATGATCATTAAGGCTACATGGCAATATTCTACAGCTCCTCCACTCTACATGGGCTGGCCATGGTTGTCAGCATTTGCAGCTGCAAGGGGTAACTGGGGGGTGGAAAAAAATTCTCCTTGCAATCAGAATAAATTGGAATTGCATGCTGTAATAAATAAAAATCATTTGAACTTTTTATTTGAACTATTGGGTATCCCCAGGAGGCCTAATATGGGCTAAACTTTATAGTAACATTTGGTGTTTTTCTATTTGTGATATGCAAATTAAACCCACCCACTGTCACCTAGAAGCCTTCCATCAGTAATTCCACCTGTGATGAAGCAGTGACACAAACAATACAGTTGCTCCAAATGTCACTGTCGCATGGTCACCAAGAGTATTTAACCACAGCATCGAATATTCTGTAATTGGCATCACAACTTGGAGGTTATATTTATCGGTACCCTTTTCTTCCAAAAAAAAGTGCTTGTTCTCAGTTGGTGCCCTGATAGGAATTTGCAACTCATCAATTGCAACCAAGGCCTTTTGGAGACCACACAGTCCCCACTTTGATGTGGTAAAGGATGTCTTTTGAGCAAGTCATCTCCATAGTTTTCTAAAAGGCAGGTGCGATAACAAAGAAGATTCTTTCTGGAGCATTCCTCCATCTCTGCACAATCAAAGGAAATTCATACTTGCTACGAAAGTATTTGATGTGCTAGAACCCTGTTGTCACTGGACTTTTATTTGCAATTTGCAAGCAAGGCATTTTCATGAAATTGGTTTTTACAAGATATTTCAATCTGCAAGTGAAATTCCTCGAAAATTGATTTGTGAAATGAGGCCCATTTTTGTTGATAATGACCACGAGTAGGATTTTTTAGAATAAAAAAAAAATTCCAACAATTTATTCAATCAGACCGTCTCTTCTGATTAGCTTGTTTCATTGATTGGCAGTCAGATTTTAGTTTCACTGCAAGAGGAAAGTAAAGCTGACAAGATTGACACACTGGCAATGTGCAGAGAAAAGCAAGCTCTTCATATTCACTCTCTTATTCTGTTTGTTTTTACTTTCCGCTTGGCAATTCACACGTATACCATTTGGAAATAATAGGCTAAATCACAGATATGTTATTATACAGAATACCAATACCAAAACCAGCACTTGCGTGCAGAACCTTTTTGTCACCACCTTATTAAATGACTGATAAAAATGACAGTCAAGGGACTTCACCAGCAGAATGAGTTTCTACAGAAGATTTAGGTTGCTATTGAATGTCACTAGCTGGTGTGAGATTACTGTTCTTTCTGTCTTGTAAACATCGGTTTCTGTTGGTTAGCATATGCTGGCCCTGCCGTTCCTTCCTGCAGCATGCTGTTAATCACTGTCTCTGATATACTGGCCCTGTCACTGTTGTGCCATCCCTAAATGTACCATCCCCAGTTGTGCAAATTCCCCCCTCTGTTGTTTCCCCCTCCTTTCTTTCATCACCTCGCAGAACCACATCCATTTAGGCCTTTCAGTGCTGCACTTGTCAAGACTACCAGATTACTGAAGCAAGCAAAAGTAATGAAACAGAAATTAATTTTAATCCTAATTGGTGAAGGAACTGTTTTGGTTAACTTGCCATTCTTTATTGAGGGCCTCCACTAGCCGGATCCATGGATATCCCCTTGCTGGAAACTGAATATAATTTAAATTTCTAAGTTTATTTAATTAAAAAAAAAACTGGCTATATGGTAATCCAGGCCCCAGCATTCAACCTCTGAAACCACTTGTCCAAAGGGAAAATGCAGTTACATTTTCACTTGTCAGAATGAATATTTTGCTTGCCTGATTTTCAGAAAATTGAATGAAGTAATTAAGATCATCATAGTAAGTGAAATTGTAATGTTACAATTGATAAAATGATTACAGTGTAAACCCAAGAAGAACCTGCTGGCCTGCCATGGCACGATTGTCCCGGCATGTCACACAAAACAGAAGAGCTCCTCACAGCACTGGAAGTATACTTCCTGGAATTTCCGCTGATCACCATTTCAATCACGGAGTTACAACATGTACATGCAGGCAACATATAACAACGTATAACAGCAAAACAGCATGCAACTCAGAGATGGTATAACTATCAGTGGCTACATTTACACAGATGAGGACTTTTTAGTCACCTAGAACCCAATTCCCATTATAATAGACTCCAAAAACCATACTAACTTTTCAAGGACAGCTAATTTTTAAAAATGACATATGATTTGATTTATTGCAAATAAAGTTTATACCTGAAAATTACTTCAGCATGAACTTTTTATTTAGCTTGCTTAAAAACTATTTTTTGGTAATATTTCTTGCAAAGGTTATCACAATGCACCTTTCCTTTGGGAGGTGGTAGAAGACTGAATTTCACATGTACAAACCTGAAATGGCTATGGTAGCCTTACGATGGTGACACTGGAGATGGTTGGCTATTTGGTACCGCATTAAACAACTTGAAATACGAAAAATGTGTTCTTAGGTTTTTACTAATGAGATGTGTTAAAATTTTAAGGTGACAGTACCTATCCACTGCATCCTTGGATCCTGAAACCTGCCCAAAACTCAAATTCACCAGTAAAGGAGCGGTACAACAAAGTTGCTTTCCTGCCATACACAAGACTTAAAACCGGCAGTACATTTAAATGAACTCGCTGTGGCTGAGCTCATTTACATAACAGTCTTAGTAAATACCCTGCTACATTGAAAACATGCGCCGACACATAATTTTGCAGCACTGATGGTGATTTGTGGCATTGAATATGAGCCCTTGGGCCCATGCCTGATCACATGTACAATGAGGAAGGCACAGAGTAGTGATGTGGAAAAGCCCATCCCCCTTCTCCATGAGTTTAAATCCTTATACCCCAATGGCGATGAAATTAGATGGCAACATTTAACAACAACATTGTCTTAATTTATTGCTTTTATTTGTCATTAATTCAAGGTGCAGTGCTATAACCCATATACTGTTGTAAAGCTTAGACTCTTCGCAATTTGATGCAAAAACCCAAAAGACAAAATATTCCAAAACGCCAGGGATGAAAATGTAAAAATACCAGATAAGTTGTAAGACTAAGAATATCAGACCCTGCAAATACCAAACACCAAGAAACACCAGTGCCAGATGCAAGGTTCAGATTACCCAGATGCCAACAGCAGATATCAACCCTCTATCTCCCCCACAATGGATGTTAACTGACTGATGTTAAGCTGATGATGACTGATTCCTAAAATAAAGAAAGGCCCACATTTTACGTAGTCACAAGACAGTCTGGGACAGTCAAGTGGCTGCCCACTGTCTCTATCAAATAAATAAATTAATTAAAAAGAGTAGAAGACAGGGACACAAGGGAGATGTGAGAGACGGAAATGGAGTGATGTAAAATGCAGGCCGTGGAGGGCTACCCATGCACTGTGAAACAGGAGGTGGACCAAAGCCAGACATTGGTCCGCATTCTACACTTCTGTTGGACGTCATTGGGGAGGACTCCCCTCTTTCATTGGCATTCCAGGTGCACCCAAGAGTGGGCTTAATGAGATGCTTCAGCACTCCTCTAAAGACACTACTCTCCAACATAACAGAACACCCAGCACATCCAGCTCCAGCACCAGAAGCACTCCTCTCATCTCGAGAGCCCACAACAAGCCATGAAGCTGATCTTAATCTAGATAACAACCCTCAGGTCCAGCCACTGTCATTTCAGGATAATTCTAGCATCAGGCAACCAACAACAAAGAAGGTCAAATACAACAAAACATTCTAGCACAGATGAAGAGGATGTCATTTCATTGAGATGCCACCTCCTTACTGTTGAAATTGAGGTCAGACAGGAGACTTTGAAAATTCAAGTTGAGAAGAAAAAAATTGAGCTTGAAAAAATAAAAATAGAAATGTTTAAATTAGAGTTAAAATAACAGGGATATACAATCGCACTAACAAAAGAGCAGTAATTAACAATTGAATCAACAAATTATTTTAAGCTCTGTACAAGAAAGTTATGTATGAGGTATAAAATTTCTTATATGACTAATTACCAAGTTAGTCATTTGTCTTGAAAAAGACACAATTTCATATTTTACGAACCTATTGTTGTATATATTTGATTGCTGTCGGCCAAAATAATTTTAAATAATTTTTATGTATTTTTGTGGCACAGTTTAATGACTGGCAGATTTATATTATTGTATGGGGTTGTTAGTTATTGAATATATCATAATAATTTATTATTAAACTTCTCTGAAATTGCCGATATAAGTCCATCTCTACTTCTCAGATCTCTCTGAAGCAGCCATTTTTGTTCAATCAAAATGTGCTCTGGTGAGGTAAGCTCAGACAGCTGCAGCCTCGGCTGACTGAGCATATTCATTCGCTATCCTCAGGTCACCCTCATCAAATGTGGCTGCATCTCCTTCCTCTCGCCGTATTTTCCACACCATTGCCAGGTTATGTAGGACAACAGAGGCAGTGGCCACATCTGCAGCTCTGCCAGGTTCCATCAGTATGCCTATGACCAAAGAAAAGACTGTTCATTTATTTTCATTTAACCTGTATTTTACAATGCTGGTCTATTAAGATTAAAAAACCTACTCATTACTCAAAACCTACTCAAAAATAAATGGAAAACCATATGAGTCCTCAAGCTGAGAGAGCTCTATTTGTAAAGTGGTCATACAATAGAAAGTTCATCTAATTGAAAGATCAAAACCTTTTTGCAGACAGGCCAACCAGTTCTTAAGAGCACCTATGCACCAGTCCACTGTGTTTCTGCTTTTGGTGTGTGCTGCATTATAGAAGTGTTTGCTGATGCTTGCTGGGCTGATGTATGGGGTCATCAACCATCTTCTCAAGGGATATCCTCAGTCTCCTAATAACATCCCTGGGTACCTCCCTGCTTCAAAGTCTGTCCATACACTGGACTGCTCAAGAATAAAACTGTCATGTTTTGCCCCTGGCCATTTCAATACACAATTTTTAATGCTCAGCTCAGCATCACACACAATCTGTGCTGATCAACTGAGTGATATTGTTTTCAGTTTACAAAATAATTGAGCGTCTTGATTCTGATGTGTGAGCTATCAACACAGTCAAGTACATCAGGGAAGCCAGTGATTTGATAAAACGTCTGATGCGCTCTGTTTTGTTTCTCAGGCTGCAAAGGGAACTTCACATACATTATATGACCAAAAGTATCTGGACACCCTTTGGTCTGGGGCTTTTTTCATGGTCTGGGCTAGATCCTATAGTTCCAGTAAAGGCAAATCTTAATACTACAACATACAAATACATTCTAGTCAATTCTGTGCTTCCCTAACAGTTTGGGGAAGGCCCTTTTACATTTCAGCAGGACAATGCCCCGGGCACACAGTGAAGTCCACATGGTTTTGGCAAGAATGGCGAGGAATAACTTGATCGGCTCTGAGGCCTACGCAGAGTCCTTACCTCAACCAACACTTTTGGGTGGCAGTGTAGTATAATGGCTAAGGAGTTGGTCTTGTAACCTAAAGGTCGCAGGTTCAATTCCTGCCGTTGTACCCTTGAGCAAGGTACTTAACCTGTATTGCTCCAGTATATATCCAGCTGTACAACTGGATACAATGTCTGCGAATGTAATGGATCAAGTGGAAAGCCAACTGCAAGCCAGAATCGCCCAATCAGTGCCCGACCTCACTCATGCTCTTCCAGCCTTCCCAGAGGAGTGGAGGTTGTTCTAGCATCAATGGGTGGACCAACTCCACATTAATGGCCATAATTTTGGATGACATGTTGAATGTCAAGTGTCCACATACATTTGGCCAGTGTATTTATTCAGATGTCAACGTAATGATAAACCAACTGCATTTATGGTTTTCCATAAGGCAGACTTGTGCACCAAACTTTGAAGTTACCCTGATGCTTGTAGTGAATCACTGAGTGCCCCTGTTTCTGTTGGTGCAATGTTGCAAGTTATTTTCTGGACCTGTGTTCGATGAAATCTAAAGCACGAGTACATGTCAACGCCGTCGTATAAATCAAAGGGATGTACTGTAATCTATCGCAATCTATCGCAAAGGATGCATTGCCAATGTATGCTGGGCTGAATTATATCCTTTGGGTCCTCCAGACTTTACGCCTTGTAGGGTGAATTCTATGTGAATTCTAACTCTACATCGGAACTGACCCAGTTGGTGCAATTGGTTTTATTTATGTTATTGCCTAACTCTGAATTTTGAACATAGTTTGAATGTAAATTCAAAGAGTTATACTGGTGCAACTGAGATTAGCCATACTAATATTATGTGATAGTGATAGAAAACTATGTGTACAGTACTTGCTGTTTCCTGACAAGATCTCGAAGACCATATCGATATACCTCTAGACGGAACACAAGCAGTGATCCTGGATCAGATATTGGCCATACTACCATTATGTGATGTGTAAACCAGAGCACCGGCTCTTTCCTGAAGATCACACAGTCCAAATTCAATATCCCAGTTAACCACACTGGGATCAGAAAAGAGCGTTCTGCTTTTAAATAATGTTGACTTCACCAGCAACCACTAGATATGTATTTATTTATTATTAAATATAGCAGCAGCAGCAGCGGCAAGTAGCAAACATATTGACACGCTCATGTTTTGATCTTGACTGGTGCCCTTGGTATTGAGACAAGTGTAGCAGAATGCCACAGAACAGGGAACGCAGTGCTAAAATCACTCACAGGTAGCCTACACCCTTTTGAGCAGCGATAGTTAAATCAATAATTATTTGAGAAGCAGTTCTTTGAGCAGCAATTGTTAGAGAAATAATTCCTTGTGAGCAATTCTGTGAGCTACAGCAAACATAGCATGCAAAAAGCATTGCAGGCAATGAGAAGCACCTTAGAGGTCAGACTGTCAGTTTAAAGAAGGCACTTTAGTGATATATACATGTGATAGGTTTAGTATGACGACATGTAGTAATGTGTGTGTGTGATTGGTTGAATATGAGAAAAGGTGGATGCTGAGGCCGGCCAATGATCGGCTGCAGCAAGAGTTTCCTGACTGAACTTAATTTTTCACGTTGCTCATTTGTCCTTGAATTTTATCAGCAGTATCACAGAAAACAATGGCAATCCTCACAGAAAAAGTATGACAAAAGGGTCATTTGGTTGTTGATCCAAGACAAACACAGATTTCTATAGGTAGATAATTTTGTACAATATTTATCAAATGTCCAATCTGCAAAGTTGTTTTTAAGTCAATGTAATTTTTCAGCTACTGTCAGGTGTTTAGTTGTGAATGAATCATGATGCGTTTCATTTTAATCTCTTATCACTGGGCAATCAGTAAATTTTAGTAATGATAGCCAAAGTTGTTGTCTCATGTTAGCAAGATTATGGCTCATTTCTTGCAAAACGGAAATATATTTTCAAATGCTACACTTTTTATTATTTGTTTGCCTGAAGCATATTTCCTGGCTGGCTGGATTTTCTTTTCTTTTTTAATGACAATATGAGAAATGCTAAGAAAACAGGAAGGCAAAAAATTTGAGGTTTTCACTTTTGTATTACTTCAAAATCTGTGTTTGAAAAGCCCTGGTGAACCTTAAAGCTTGATAATTCTGCTTCCTCCTGCAAACTGAAATGTGGCTTCACTGCAAGACAGTGTTTTTATGAGATATACGGTTTTTGAAAATGTTCCCAAAAGATATGACAGAACAGTAAACAGCCGGGTATTGTGGGTCACTTCTCACTATGGGAAGAAAACATACTGCTCTAACAAATATGAATCACAGGGCAAGGTCAACACTAACTGAACAAATATGTATCCAAATATAGGAAACATTGAGCTTCTCGCTCATTTTCCTGGGGAGAAAGACTAATCAGAATCAATTCTATGATGTATATTTATACAAAATAAAAGGCCATAGCCACTATAATCCATTAACATATCAGCACAAATGTTTGCCAGTGAAAAAAGATGGGAAACATTGGATTCTGATGCTGATGTCTGTTTTTCTGATGAAGTCTGCCATTCCTTTAAAAGGTAACAGGTGGCAAATCAAATCTAATTATCCACATTGCCACAAGCTTTGGTGGTGGCCTGGGCTCCAAGGATTTGAAAGACAACAAAAATTTGTATTAATGAAATGAAACCGAATCTGTCAAAAAAAGAATAATACTGTTCTTTTCAAACCAGGGCAATGACATTCACATGAGTCTTTTCTTTTCTTTTAAGCTTTTCTTTTAATCTCTTCAATTCAAATTGAAGTACTTCTTCAATTAAACAAGATACTTTCTGACTAGGACCCTGTACCTTAAAGAACACCATGGCCCAGTAGGACAGTGTTGGGGAATTCAGAGCATGGGTGCTATTCTGCTACTTTTTCTTTCCATGTTGGAAAGATCCAACACATTTAAAGAAAGGCAGAAATGCAGTAGCTCGTTCTCGGGCAGGAGGATGTGTAAAATAAATTTTGTGACAACTTAGGAAGTATATTTTTCAACAAGCCAGCCTTTGCTTTGAGGATGTTGTTGAAAATATGGTTATTGTTGCCAGGGTGTCTGCTCTATGTTTCCATTATTTTTATAAGGTGTTTTTTTTAATTCATAATTTTAGTCCTTGAGTCCGAAATAAGGTGTTTTAAAAAATATATATATTCACTTTCCTAGTTTTCTTATTGTTTAAATCTTAATTTTCAGTTGAAGAGTCAGGGCAGTGGCTGTGGTTTATGATATGTTTCTTGACCCTGCCCTTGAAATGGTGGTGAGGCCCTGTCTACAATTTTTATTTTCATTCCTGTCCCTTAATTGTTTTTTAAAAATGATCTCACTCTCAAAACTAAAGGCAATATATCGCAAAGAAAATAAAAAAAGAGAAAAGACAAACTCAAGTTCATTATAATTTCAATGTGGATATATAGGCCTAACTAATAGGTGGCAAATAAGTAAGAAATAGGTTTTGAAAACATTTTGTGAATCAAGTGTGTCAATGAATCTTACTACTATTCTTGGACATCAAGTCCAGTTTCTGTCACTCAGCACATCAGTGCTATTCCTGAACATAAATTCAATTTCCTTTCACCATTAACATTTATTTTTTTAGTTCTTTAGTCTCTGTCCTGAATGATGAAAGGGTGAGTGCATTTAATTCTACCGGTGACTTTAATTTCCCTAATTGGATCAATGTATTCAATGTATTCAATGTATTTCTTGCCTGTGTCTTGGGAATTTTCCCTTCATATGAAAAAAAAAAAAATTTAACTGGATAAAGATATGTGCATCTGTGCATTACTTTCTATAATCTGGATAGTACTGATCTTTGCAAGCGTGTATTCCCACATACAGTACCCTCCCTCTTCTTCATATCTCTGGCAGTTCCTTAATTCCCTTTTCAGAGACTACAATATCATTGTTCCCTGATATGCTTCAAAGAACATTCTGATAATAATATTACCCATTCTCCACTAAAATGACTTGAATATGATTAGAAAACTATAATTTCAGAAGCATTTGTATTCACACATCACTGCTGAAGCATTGTAGTAATATAAAGTTATTGGGCTTAGAAGATGTACTAAACAGACTCAATAAACATTTGAAATGCATTGAACACTCAATAATCGAACATACAAGAGCTTACAATTTAAAGATGTTACAATTAAATTTATCAGTTCAGTACAAGCTGCCTCCGCCACAAGACAAACATATGTATGTTTTTTTGGAATAGTACAATTTGCATGACTAATTTGTGGAAATACTTGTACTTCGTCAGGATCCATCTCTGCTTTGTATCTCTGACAGAAAAGAGATACTCTGCCTGTGTGTATTTTCTATTTAGGGCCCGATAACAATTCAGTTTATTTTGAGATTGTGTTTCTTTGTTCCAATGGTCCAAATAGGAGTTTTGATTTGTTTTATAATTTGGTTGACTCTAATGGGCTGCTGTGAAGCAGTGCTGATCTGAAGCTGGTTTGCAGTAGAATAGTGTTAATGTTAGTCTAGTGAGGTTTAGAACCTGCTGACTGAAGGGATACTTTTCTGGGCTGAGCTCTTTGTTGGATTCATTTTTAGATGTTCAATAAAATTTAATGCCCTTTTTTTGAAATTGAATGAGTCACAAATCTGCCTAATTCAGTCCTGAATGCATTGTTAGGGGAATTTCTATGTATTTGTAGTATGTTTTTACAGAATTGTTCATGCAGTGTTTCAGCTGGATGCTTCTCCCACTTGTGTAGTCTTGCTGAGTGGACCCCATATTTTGCTTCCATACAGCATGATAGGCTGGATCACACAGTTAAATATGTTTAACCAGATTCTAATGGGAATGTTTATTTTATTGAATCTCCTTTTAATCGCATAAAAAGCCCTGTGGGCTTTTTCTTTTAATGCATTCACTGCAAGGCCAAAGCTCCCTGACGCACTGATTTTTAGTCCAAGGTAATCGTAGCTTAGTGTGTGTTCTAGGGCGGTGTTTCCAAGAGTAAAGAGGTATCTGCCTTCCTGAGATCTGGGGTTTCTTTGAAGATCATAATCTTTGTCTTTTTCTAATTTTTTGTCTCTCTCTCTCTATCCTTCATACTGTATCTCTGGTATTTTGTTAATTCTGTTTTCAGAGACTGCAATATCATTGTTCCCTGACATGCTTCAAAGAGCATTCTGATAATGATATTAGCCATTTCTTCCACTAAAATGACTTGAATCTAATAAAAAAAATTAAAAAAAACTATTTCAGAAGCATTTGTATTCACACATCACTGCTGAAGCATTATAGGACTAATATAAAGGTATGGGGGTTAGATTGACTAAGCTCTGTCTATAAACATTGAAAATGCATTAAACACTCAATAATGGAACATAAAAAAGCATACAATTTAAGATATTACAATGAAACTTATCAATTCACTGCAGGCTCCCTCCCCCATGAGGCAACAATATGCATGTTTTTCTGATATAGTATAATTTGCATAACTGTATTAAAACAAGTTTGTGAGTGTTCTTCCCTGCAGTGTGAGTTATATTAAGCACGCAAATGCCTCCTCTCATCTCTCCCACACTCGCCCCAGGGCTTTTTGCCATAGCATTACATAACTACACATAAGGCACTGTCATATGCTAATCAATAGTCGCAAAGTTAGCCACAGTTTCATCAATTTCAAACTGGTTTTAACAAAATTTGCATCAATGGCGTCAAGCAAAACATTTCTGACCAAAGACAAAATATTGCAAAGCCAAGTAATGATTTAAAAAAATTGAAAACAGAAAAATGCCTGCCTGCGCAAAAAAGAAAAAGTTTCAAACTTGATACATTGTTTTGTTTGATACATCGACACAAATCTGATTCCATATACTGGTGTAGAGCAGTTTCTCTGGGCCCCCTCACAAGGTTGTTGCTTGATGTGGCTGTGAAGGTAAATTTGTGAATGGCCTCAGACTACATTGTATGGGATTACAATGGTACATATTAAGCATCAGCGACAGTACAAGAAATCATTTGCATTGCAATATCGACTTATATCAGTTTTAAAATTTCCATCAGTTCCTATTTGTGGATTGAATGGGTGGAATTCAATTTGGGTCAGGGTTCTTCATGATGTCATGAAGGACCTGATGTAATGGCCAATAAATGTAATGGCCAGAGCCTTTAAACGACGCAAAACTCCAGTGCTACCATTGTCATTTTACATTTGAAAGCTTCAAAATTATACTTTACAATGAAATTGAGACATGCAGATCATGAAAGCCAAGACATTAAAGTAGTAGCTACGTAGGACTGGTGACAAACTGCATTATAGTTTATCCCGCCTGGGGTGTGCCTTCACCTTTGCTTGGCTAGCAATTCCATTATAGCTAGTAAGCTAGCTATATAAAAACTATGCAGTCTTATAGTCACTAAAAGACCGTTTACGATTAGCCTACGTACATTTGGATTCCTTGCATATAGCCAAAACAGACTTTTATTTGGCAGTATCTTCTGAAATGTTTATCGAAATCTCTTGCCGGTCATTGGAAACAAAGAGAGGGTAAATCGTGTTTAACTTGAAATACCATGCTCACACTCTGATGCAAACACCTACAAAAATCTGTATTACATTTTGCCCTCTTCTCTCCTACTAATGTAAACATAGTAAAAGTGACCAGGGTCGAAATCAAGGCACATACAGGCAATCTATGCACTCTGGTATGAACCAACCAATGGGAATAAGGTGACACCATGACATACTTTGATTGACAGCCCCCTCATCATGCGAATGAAGAAATACAAAAATAAAATATATACAGAAATAAATGAATCAAGAACTCAATAAATATGGAAATAAATATATACAGAAATGAATTAATCAATAAATAAATATTGAAAGAAATTGATTTATTTCTGTGCGCATTCATTTAAAAAAAAAAAAAAAAATTCATTTATATTACAATATACTGTACCATTTTAGGGTGAAGTCCCCCTTCAAGGACAAACACAAACTGAATCTATGACTTTTTCCCCAAGAGTGTAATTCCATGACCAATACCAATAATTATAGAGAATAACAGTTTAGGAAAACAGCAACATTCATTATACTTATATTACAGGATAGAATGAAGCATGGAAATAAGAACACAAATCCAATTTTTATTCAAGAGGAAGAAAAAAGAGAAAACAAATGTGAATTCTTGACATGGAAAATGGGGTCAATATAAAAAAAAAACAATTAAGGCACAGCATTGCTCTTAAAGGCGCATTCCACTTATAAAGGACACCAGTAGATATCTGCCAAAAGGCAAGTTATTATTTTAAGATGATATGAAAAGAAAAACTGTCCTCATTAGGGAAAGCTAAGAAAAAATATATAAGCTCAAGCATTCTGCTTACCTAGGGAAAACTCAAAGGCCTATTGTTTGCACAGCTACAGAAAGCAAAATCTTTTTTAACTGGCTCATTGCATTTTAAAAGGTCACTCACTCCATCCGCACAGACTTTGATAGGCACAAAGACAAACTTAAAGACAAACTGCACATTCAGGTCCCACTGCATCACAGGTAAGTGGTGATTTAGAGGGATCTCCACATTCAGTGCTTTTTGGAGACCAGAATGAGGATAACGGAACTACCCAGAAGTCTTGTATAGAGAAACACAATTACATTTCTCTCTAATAATAAAAATCAATCATTTTTCATCGGACCCTGAGTGGGCCACCTATGGGACAGAAATATCATAAAACTGTTGTGTCAAATAAGCATTCCCATCCTTCAACTTAAAATCACCCTGTTATGTTTCAACTTCCAAATGTCGGTGATAAAGTGCTCTGCCACACCGTGTGAGAAAAACTTCTTTTTAAAATAAAACAAAACATTTTCATCATCCTGCAAAGTCAAATCCATTTATATTTCTGATCAGTGCAGCAAGAGTTTATAATCATAACACGAGGGGAGTCTGTTTAAAGACTGAACCGTGAAATAATTTTATTTGTAAAACAAATGTCTTCCCAGCTATCTTATGCTGTGTTATAGGATTACAAAAGAATTATGAATTCCTTGAAAAAGCAATGTATTCTTCTTTCTCTTGTTCTCATTTTTTCTCATGTTTGGGACAAAGCCATATTTTTTCTTCATTTGGCTCTGTACTCCATAATTTTAGAACTGTAATCAAACAATTCATACACTACATGACCAATGGTATGTGGAAACCCCTTGTAGTTAGTGGGTTTGGCTACTTCAGCCACACCCATTGCTAGCAGATGCATAATATAAAGCACACAGCCATGCAATCTCCATAGACAATCATTGGCGGTAGAATGGGTCATACTGAAGAGCTCAGTGACTTTCAATGTGGCACTGTCATAGGACGGCGCCTTTCCAACATGTCAGTTTGTGAAATTTCTGTCAGTCAGCTGTAAGTGCTGTTATTGTGAAGTGGAAACGTCTAGGAGCAACAGCAGATCAGGCAGGAAATGGTGGGCTACACAAGCTCACAGAACAGGACTGCCGAGTGCTGAAGCATGTAGTCCGTAAAAATAATATGTCCTCAATTGTAACACTTGCTACAGAGTTCCAGGCTGCCTCTGGAAGCAAATTCAGCACAAGAACTGTTCATCAAGAACTTCAAGAAATGGGTTTCCATGGACAAGCAGCCGCACACAAGCCAAAGATCACCATGTGTAATGGCAAGCGTCTTTAAAAGAATGAAAAGAGGTCATCTGATTGGCTATGAGTGAATTCAGCTGCAACTCACCTACTGAAAATATGTTCATCATAATCCCACCTATGTTTGACCTGCACTACTTGCTTTGAGCTGTGCCACTGACTGTGCCCATGCTCCCTGCAATACTGATTCTGGAAAACACAGCTAAACATATTAAATTTATCAGCTTTGTGATGATCAAATATACATTATGGAGATGAATTAAATTCTTCAAAAGGTTTTGTTGCTCAGTAGTGTCAGTAATTTCCTGAACATTTACTGTAATTTCATTTCAAACAGCGAAGTTAATTCTCTCTCTTGCTCTTGAAAATGCATGTAAAAAGGCCTGCCATTTTCATGTAGATAATGAAGCTTCAGGATCACAAATTATATCTCCTATTCATACTGTAGTTTTGAAGGGAAAATGAAAGTGATTCTCCAACTACCTTCAAGGACACTGATCTAATTAGAAATGAAAGCCTTGCCTGTGTACATTCATTGGAAACAACAAAGTATATTTTATGTGAGTACATCATTTATGTGCTGTATATGCTCTCTTAGTTTAAATGCAAACCGATTTCACATTAATGATGGCTGATGAATGAAATATATTTTAACGCTCATACTGTTCAAATATGAAGACAACTAAAGAAGTGAGGCTTTAAAGACTATACGAGATCAAATCACATTTAATATTGAAAAATTGTGCACACAATCTATAAAATAAATCATGTTAAAAAACAAAACAGTATATGAGAGGCAGTATATGGACAGAATGTACATGCAGCAGAGAATCTTTATGATGGGTCATGACAGAGTAAACTAAAATGCTGTGGGCAGTTTACGTGAGGGTACCAGAGTTCATATATGAGAACACAGTGGCAAAGATACTGTGAGAATGAGAGGGTGGAGAAAATGATGTGATTATGTAGGGAGAGATAGGAGTTCAGAGACAGGAAAAACGTAATGCTCATCTGCTGAATCTGAGGGCTGTTGGGATGCTGTAAGCCATGCTGTTCTGGTGTATGAAATAGTGCTGCCCCCTAAATTGAGACTATAGGACGAAGGCTGCAAAATGACTGTAGGATGACAGCTGCCTTGTGATTATGACTTTGACAGGATTACGGTTATAATTATGATTATGTTCACCTTTCAGAAGGCTGAACACTGACATGCACTGACAGCTGGCTTGGGGACACTCTCACACAGTCGCGGACACAATGTTGAGCCAGGTAAGTATATCTAAATTGGCTTTTCAGGGGTTAGAGGGCTTGTAAGGACAGAAGGATTGAGAGCTTGGTGTTTGGGAAATTGTGAACTACTGCTTTAACGGAAGGAGACAGATACAACGTGTGTGCCTTAACCATGACTAGACTTTTAGATCTGCCTCAGGAACTCCGGCTAAGCTCAGAGTGACTTCAGGGGAAGCTCTAGTTGCTGAAGTGAAACTTAAATTTGCTGAAAAGGGATTTGGGTTTGGGTAATAAAGTTAAACCAGGCAGAAAACATACAGGCTGATACAGTGGGGTTCCAGAACCAGAATGGAGATACCTGAGTCTGCTGCTTCCCAAACAGTGCATCAGGAGTTACAGATGGATTGTAAGAGGTTGAGGTGGGTAGTGAGCTAATATAAAACAACTATTTATCTAAGCCATTCTGTCTGCAGTACAAATTGTGTGAGAACAAGACCTTGATATGGTTCTTTCAGATGATTTATGGCAATAGATTTTAATTCAGTTTCATTACTCATCTGAGGCCATCATGCTCTTGTTTAATTCATAGTTCATAGATTTCACATTTCTAGAACAAATATATTGAATTATCTATTTAACCCACTGCACCCTTAACACTGTTTAGAGCTGGCACAATGGACATACATTTAGTCAAGCTACGGCTATATATACAGTGCAGTCTGTAAGTATTTAGTCAGTGTCACAATTTTGTTGCTTTGGCTCTGCACTCCAGTGCATTGGATTTGAAATGAAACAATGAATTTGAGGCTAAAGTGCAGACTGTCAGCTATGATTTAAGGGCATTTGCATCCATTGCAATTGGAATTACAGCTCTTTTTATGCATAGCCCCCCATTTTAGGGGAACGACTAATTAGCATAATCATAACTAAAATCTTTTTTAGTACTTGGTTGCAAATCATTTGCATTTTAAAAAAATCCTTTATTTAACCAGGGGTGGTCCATTGATAACATGTTTTTCTTTTTACAAGTACACCCCGGGAGAAATGCCAGAAACTGCGGGGAGAGGGAGAGAGCAAGAGATCAGTTTTTTGGGTTTCTCAAGAGCCCAACGGCAGAGTTCTTTCTGTTCGGGTAGGGACCTGACTTCATCTGCCCAGATACAAGTCAGCATCCCTGTATAGCCACCAGTTGCACTACAGTTGCCATTTGAACACCCTACCCCTAGGCTACCCTGCCAACCATGACTGCCTGAATTCTGCGGCCCATAGACATAGCCAGAGGCTGGGTATATTCCCTGGTGATGCTCTGCCAGGCATGTACTGTAACCATCTTCAGTTCATGTTTGTTTTGGGGGGATTTTTGCCTTCAGTCTTTTCATCAGAAACTGGATTCAAATAATTTGGATTCAGGGCAGATGATTAATTGAGGCAGTCAATAACATTACACTTGTCCTGAAAAACTAACTTGCTGCTTTAGCAGTATGTTTACGGTCATTGCCCTGCTGCAAGGTGAAGTGCCGTCAAATGATTTTTGAGGCATTTGGTTGGATTTGAGGAGGTTTCTTCTTCATCCTGCTGCTGCTGTCAGCAGTCACATCAATAAAGACAAGTGAGCCAGTTCCAGTTGCTGCCATATATGCCCAAGCCATAACACTACCTCCACCATGTTTCAAAGAAAATGTGGTATGATTTTGGACCATGAAAAGTTCATTTCTATCTCCACACTTCTCTATTTCCATCACATTGGTACAGCTTAATACTAACCTCATCTGTCCATGCGAGTTTGTTCCAGAACTCTACAGTTTTTTAATGCACTTTTTTAATGCAAAAATCTAACTCTAATCTGGCCATATATATACAGGCCGCCATCTTAAATGTACATCCATATTGGGTGAACCCTTTTTGTACATAGTTCCCCATTTTGATGCATGCCCTGCTCTGCTCAGACCTCTTCACAAACTATTGTGGGAATCTCATTTCAGAAATCATTCTGACAATTTATAGCAGATAAATTACATCCAAGTGCGCACGAGTATGCATGCGTGAAATCAACAAAAACTTAATTACAAACAACATTCATTACTGTGTGTGTACGTATATAGCATTGTCTCACCCAGGACTCCAGGAATCACCAACTCCCTTCAGCATTCAGAACACTACCAATGTCATTTTCAGTTAGTCTGATTTCAGTGAAAATAGCAACCTAAGCAACTTGCTCTACAGCATAACAGCAGTGCCCAAGATTAAAACCTCCAGCAGTCAGGTCATAAATTACAGTCTCGGAACACCTGGTTCATCAAATTCCATCAAATTTCTTCTGCTAGGCCTGCATTTTTGCTTGAGTTCATACAGGTGGAAAGTTTGTGACTCATGTCCTCACAAACCCTGGATTGATGTAAGTTTATCAATAAAGCATTATGTTTACACAGCCAAACTAGATTTTTTTGAGTTGTTGCAAATGAGATCATTATTCAACGACGAGCCAGATAGCCCTGCAATTCAGACTCCTATTTACAGATTTATCTTGAACAATACTACCAAATTCCAGCCTTAAATTGCTGTTTTTGAATGTTTTCCTTTGATGGTGGCTGACTAAAGGGTAGAAAGCTAAGCCTGAAGACAAAAACAATAGAGAAAACAGCCAAAACAGCCCAAACAAAATGTTTTTCATCCCCTTTGTGAACTTCAGCTGTCGCCATTGAGCAAAACCAATTCCAAGATTTTTGAGCGAGCCCTGTCTAGCAATGCATTTTTTAAATGTAATTTATTGTGGTCGGGGATGTACTATTTATAAAGTTTGGAAATATTAATGTTGCGTATTTACATTAATATTGGCATCTGCCATCAGACCCCTGCAACTCATTCAGAATGCTGCAGCTCGTCTGGTCTTCAACCTTCCCAGACACTCCCACGTCACCCCCCTGCTCACTACCCTCCACTGGCTGCCCGTTATGGCTTGCATCAAATTCAAAACTTCAAAACGTTAGCTACGCCTACCCTATCTGGCGGACCAACCACTGATGGGTGATGGAAAACGCATCACTAACTATGCGCCGCTTGTGATTTTTTCCCGGCAATGTCGCCACAGACACCCAGTTCTTTAATCATAAATGATAATAATAATAATAATATAAATTAATATAATAATAGGCTCAATCACCATTGTGTTACCTAATTCGGCGATAGATAGTGACTTAACAGACATTTATTTTAATGAAAATCTTCGAGATTATTACTTTAAAGCCTCAGACCAGAAAAAGTCCAACCCATCCAATCCAGCTTAACTCTTTATCCTCATCTAAAAAACTTTTTGTGGAATGAAGCGTAGTGGAATGGTTGTTACGCTGAATCTTCCTACCATCAAAAATCCAACGAGTCTTTAGAAATTTGTGAACTGGCTGACGGAAACGTTATTTTTCAGTTGATCAGCTTTATAATATGTTTACATTGCATTGCGGTTGTTTTGCAGACTGCTCATATCCATAGAAACGTACAGAATGTATCCCTTGTACATTTCAAAATACTGCCACATGCTTATGGTCATAAATAATTAAACTGAATTTAACATACGAGTATCATAGTTGACATTCATTACAACATAATCAAGCAACATGATTGGGGGGAGGGGCAATTGGAATAATCATTTGAGGCATGGTCTATATATAAACTTCTTGCTGGCAGAGGACTGAACTACGTGTGAGAAAACAAGCAGAGGCAAATGCATATCTCTGTTTTGGGAAGGAAAAGCATTATCCCATTGGCTCATATGTACATCATTATCAGAAGGTTTTTCCACTGCATTTTGAAGGGACAAAATACTAAAAAATGTATTTATTTATTTTAAACAAAATATCTAATAATTTGGTCAATATGAAGCTTAACAGCTTAAATTTAGGGAGGAAGGAGCAGACTTCCAACTAACAATAAAAGCAAGCATGTAATGGGATGATTCATCTAATTTTCTTGTGTTTCCTCCTCAATCCTTTCTTTTTCTGAAAAATGCTGGCTCCTTAGTTTCGGGGAATAGCAAGCTGCAATTTCAGGTATCTTACAAGTAATTGGCTCAAAGTGCATTTTCTGTGTTTCATAACTTGCCTGCTTAAGCCAATCGCTTGATGTTTTAATGAACAGATTTGTATGACTACACTTTACAATCACAGATCATACACTACACAGCAAATGTTTGCTCTGAGGGACATTTATTTTTTTTATTTGATTGCATTGCACAACACATTAAAGTATTGACAGAGGACATAAAAGCTATCCACAGCTGGGGAGCAAATTGATTTGAAGATCACTATTACTAAGGTACCCTCAAGGTCAAAATGAGGCAGGATTGTAATATACTAATACTGTTAAAGCAACAAGCCAACAGACAATTCCCTTTTTCATTGCAGCCTTGCAATAAAGCTGAGTGATTTATGTTTGTCTCCTGAATATCGAAGGTAACCAAGCTTTTCTCTTTTGTTAATGAGTCAAGTTGGGACCATGACCGCAGGCAGTAGGGATTCAAGTGAATGCACTGACAGTCAACTGAAGTAAATTAAAAGACCCTTCTCTACCGCCAACAGCAGTTACCTGGCTCTTTGTATTCCAGTTTTGTACTTTCCTCATTATAAACAGAGTATTCTCCCTTTGTTACCTGTGTGGTATCACACTAATGCAGCAGTCCTTCACCACTGTGGGAAATGTCAAGCTTCACTCTAACAACAACAGTATTTTCTTGGGGCTGATAATATATTGGAAATAGGAAAGTGAAATGACTTTGAAGTCTCTACAAACTTGGCTCCTCTGATGTAAGTCTGCCAAAATATTTTTAAAAATTTTAAACCATCTCTAACCAATGGATAGAATTCTGGATTGGTATGCATTGCTGCTAATGAAGAGGTGCATGTATGCTTTTGCACCCAGCGAAAGGAATTCGATCAGTCACTGTTGGACAGGGGAGCGAGGTCCCATTCCATCTGCTGCTAATGCATAAAACAAGCAGATGTGCTTTTGAGAGTGTCACTGACGACTGACACTTCATCACTCCTGAGTCCTGCGTGACCTGAGGCACACTCTTCCCTGCCAGAAAGAAAATGTCTCCATCGGTTTGCATAGCTTTCTCTCCGGTCACCTATAGTTGGTTTTAGCCCTCAGTGCTCCCCTCCTGTTTGTTCTGGGAGCTCAGAATGATTCCACATGCCAATCGCTGAGAACAAAAGGTCAATTTTCTCTGTGCTCAGCATGCCCATCGCTGTCTCAGGTCTGCTTTTAAGTCGACAACCTGTCCCATAAGCACTTCTGCCTAATTACCTTTGGATCACTTTGTATGCCTCATAATGCGGTGAATGTAATTAAAGTGACAGTCCTCATGCCAGCCTTGATTCTGTAATAACGCACAACACAGGATAAACAGATTGCTTTTACTGTGTAGCCTGCTGTTTGAATGCACAACCATACATCTGTTTGACGGTGGTTACAGACATGGGTCTGATCACTGGCAGTATGAACCCCCTTTCTCCGGGTGAAGAGATTGGAAGTTTTTTTCCTTTTTTTTTTTGGGAGATAGTGCTGCTGGTATTGGAGCATTTGTGGCCTTTTTGTTAGCTTGAACAAGTCTGTCCACTCTCCTCTAACCTGTCTCATTTACAAGGTGCTCTCAGCTCTAGAACTGCCACTTTTTTATATTTATGTAGCCTGGTCTGAAGTTTATGCAGCTTTAAATAAAGTAACTTTTAAATAGTTTGTTTGTAACATGTACCTGTACATGTTTAAAAGTCTAACTTGCTGAAATATAAAAACTATTTTCTGTCCCATGTAATTAATTGGATATTATTTTGATCATCATAATAGGGTTTGAGATATAGAGGTGGGAAGATTGGATCAGAGCAGCCAGGCTAGTAAAAAGATGATTAGAAGCTGTGAACAGATGTGAAGAGCGAACAATAACATATTTAACCCCTTCGTGCAAGCCCTCTAGTGGCCAGGACCCCAGCATCCTGAGATTGCTCAGCTAACTAAGACAGTTATTGCTCCTGCCCCAGTCCAGTCTCATCAGCAACTATACTGGTCAAGGTTGACAAGATGGACAAGAACATCTATCTGGGAAGTCATAAAAATATTCTTTCGCCACCAAATATTTGTATTTCATCATAGCAACAAGATAAAGGCAATAATGGGCAGAAAGTATGGCGAAACAGCATTGAGAATCACTGCTTAATGAATAGCCAAATAAACAAGTGAAATTCTCATGTAATTATAACACGTCATTCTATAACCAATATCGGCTACAAATAAATGTTAATTAGCATTTTGAAAAAATGTCATGCTCTATTTTCCTGTACTGGTCAAAATGACCAGTTGATGAGTCAAATAACTCAAATGCATTTACTTATGATATGATAAATATTAGCAATTTATTATATTGAAATACATTATTTGTCATGAAATACATGTTTGCTGTGTTATAATATACTATAGGCAGAGTTCAAATTGTTGCTGAACATGGGGGAGAGCCATCCCTCTTGTTAACCAAAATAACAAAAGGAGAGATTAACAAAAGGGAGTGGTTTTGAATTTGTACGGCACGGTGTATGCTAGCCCCCATTTCAAACTGTTTGCAAGTAGTTAGCAAGATTGCAGACCTCCCCCTGACTGCAGTTGGTCTATCCAAATATCACATGGTTTGTTGCATCACATTTGATTGGCCAAGGGGAGTTCAACTTCACTGTCCTGTTCATCTCATCACTGCACTGTTCCATAGCAGGTCTGGTCTAGATGGGATACAGAAGATTTTAGGAAGTGGTGTCCCATCCAATAGGTTTGCCATCATCATGACTGGAATATTTTTGAGATTAATACTTTTGAACAAAAAGTTGCTGAACTCATGCAAGGATACTTGGAAAAATCTGTGTGACAAGTTTGTCTGCCTCTCAGCAGCCTGGAGTGACATAAAACGAAGAACAGAGTTCATATTGAGTATCATGACAACGTTGTTCAGTGACATGTTCGCCAGTGGTTCTTTCAAAACGTCGGTATAGGGTTTGGAGTACATACTCAAGGGAGAAGCATTTTTAATCACCCATTTAGAAATATGCTACACAAGGCACAATCTGTTTTTTTTACACATTGGTAGCTCTGTGTAATAAGGTAATTACAAAGAGCAACCTCTGTATAACAAGAAACAGGTAAGCATGAAAGCTCTATGAAGTAGCAGGATTAATTACATTGGAATACTTTCTTTTAGCTGCACTGTGCCACAAACAACCCCTTTTCTTGTATTCAGATAAACATGCTTTTGATTTCATGCATAAAATGACCCAATATTTTCTAACAAACCAGAAAAAATCAGGATCCAAAGATAAAACCGACCATTAGCTAGGACTGTGTGAAACTACACTTGACTTTGGAGAACGGCGGAATAGATAAGGGAAAAAATCAGCTCATTCACTGATGTGTGGCTAGTCAAAAGTTTTCTGCTCGCCTTTAGCTGTGCATTCATAACAACATATGATTTCTCTGATTAAAAATAAATATACTTGCTGTTCTAGCGGTGCTAAAATAATGGACTCTACCATGGCATGACCCCTTATGAGTACCTTTCTTTAATGCAGTCGCTGTCTCACTTCATGCATGGTTAGTGCCTGTTGTTGTTGCAGCCTTATTTCTATCTGCTTTTCATTTAAAAACAGATGGAAGAAATCTATCCAACCATTTGCTCTTCAGTAAGAGTCTGTGCACTTTAAAAGCACTTGCATATTCAATTATATTCCAGGGTCTTTCAGAAGGCACAGCAGTTATTGGTTGAATTAGAACACCCTGTCCATAATTTTCCTGGCTTATCTTAAGGGAGCATCCAGAATTTAAAATGAAATGTATTTTGACATGCATGACTGTGAAGAATAAAACATAACTGTGATTGATTACTTCACAGAAGAATTTGGTGCATAATACTGCAGTGCTGCATCATTAAGAGAGGAACAAGACCAGATTAAAACCTAGTATATGGCTGGACCTAACACACATGATCTGGCTGACAAATGGTGTAGCTTCATAACTCGGCCGACCAATGGTGTTACATTACATTACATTACATTACATTATAGGCATTTAGCTGACGCTCTTATCCAGAGCGACTTACAACAGTGTAACCAAACTCAGGATCAAGTCCACTTAAGTCCATTGAACAAAATGCAGATAAAAAGCCTTTACTATGATAGCATACATTAAGGGGAAACAAGATAGTCTGAACCAAAATTTTTTTATTTTTTTTTAATTTATTTTTTTTAATAGTTATGGGAGGGGGTTTAGGGAAGAGGAGAGAGGTACACAGAGAAGAGGTGCGTCTTGAGTTTCCGTTTGAAGGTGCTCAGACACTCTGCTGTTCTGACCTCCACTGGAAGATCGTTCCACCATCGTGGGGCCAGAACTGCAAAGAGTCGAGACCTTGTTGCTGCTCGTGTTGGGGGAGGAATCAGCCGCCCTGTAGTAGCCGATCGGAGCGATCTGGCCGGCTTGTAGGGTCTGATCATCTTCTGCAGATAACCAGGAGCTGACCCCTTGACTGCTTGGAAAGCAAGCACCAGTGTCTTAAACCGGATGCGAGCTTGCACTGGTAGCCAGTGGAGGGAGATGAGGAGGGGAGTGACGTGGGAGTCACGAGGGAGGTTGTAAACCAGACGTGCTGCTGCATTCTGGATGAGCTGAAGGGTCTGGTGGCTGATGCTGGGAGGCCAGCCAGGAGGGAGTTGCAGTAGTCCAGACGTGATAGTATCATGGCCTGGACCAGGAGCTGTGTGGAATAATTGGTGAGGAGTGGTCTTATTCTGCGGATATTGTACAGGATGAACCTGCACGACCGGGTGGTTGCCGCGATATTCTCAGAGAGTGCCAGCCTGTTGTCCAGCACAACTCCAAGATTTCGGGCACTCTGCGAAGGGTGTAGGGGAGTGTCTCCTAAAGAAATGGGCAGATGAGAAGTGGGAGAGGTAAGAGAAGGAATATGGAGAAGTTCCGTTTTGCTTGTGTTGAGCTTGAGCTGGTGTTTGGTCATCCAGCTCTGGATGTCACTCAGGCAGGCGGATATGCGATCGGAGACCTGAGTGTCTGTGGGAGAGAAAGAGTAGAAAAGTTGAATATCATCTGCATAGAGATGATATGACATGCCATGGGCGGCAATAACAGGGCCAAGGGACCTAGTATACAGAGAAAAGAGGAGGGGACCAAGGACAGAGCCCTGAGGGACCCCAGTTGTGAGGGGACGAGGAGCTGATACTGCACCGGCCCAGGCAACCTGGAAGGAGCGGCCGGAGAGATAGGACGCAATCCAGTTGAGGGCTGGTCCACAAATTCCCAATTCTGTCAGGGAAGACAGAAGTGTAGGATGGTCAACGGTGTAACTTCATCACTCAGTCTCTCAGTCACAGACATGCGCCCCGCTGTTGTGGTCCAGCCAAAGAATTTGAGAATTTCATTTTTAGTGTATATACAATATGTATTGACTTTATAAGCCAATATGTGGCTGGTGGTCATACTAACATATATACACTTAAAAGCATTTTTAATTCAAGTTAATTCAAGGTACATTTATTGAAGCATTGAAGTCCCCAAAAGGAAAGATTTTATGATTTTATTGTTCAACCATATTATGACGCAAACAAAAGTTCCACATTGCTCATTTCCTTCATGAGAATTTGCTTAAATTGCATATCAAATCTGCAATGTGTTATCTACTTCCTGTATCCAGGATGTTCAAAACGTATCCAGATATTCTGATACTGTGTGGTAGATATAGTTTATGGCAATATGTCACATTGAAAAAAGGGCAAACTCTCCCAACATTCAGATAAATGTGTAATATCTTCTTTTGAATTAATCTCCTATAGTCTCCTTTGTGCATATCATGATAGCAACTTGTTTCTTATCTTCAGTAGAGGGAATCTATCTTTAAAATCATATTCTCATTTCTAATGCCCAAATTTTAAAATAAAGACATCTGTGATGAAATGTCTCGTTTTTGTATATTATGCTTCTTAGGAAGATGGTAAGATAAGACATAAGTGAGCCTTACAACTTACCAGCCCTTTTCTACTTGTCCCATTACCATAGCCATTTGTACTCTGGAGGAAGTACATCCCTTTCTCTAATAGACCAGTAACAAAAGACCTTACTCTTTTTAATCCTAAATATATCTGCAGTTATACACACATAAAAATTGTATTCTTTTCACCAAAACACTGTTTTTAGATTAAACTGTTTGATCACAGGCAGCTTCTGTGCTCTGTGATCACAAGCATAAATCCAAATCCTCCATCTGAAAACTAATCTTCCACTCTACCCAGGTCCTCATAATAACTGTCACATACAGTATAGGCTCAACATGAACACTGAGGAAGGGATGTTTGGCACTTATACAAAGGTTTGTCCACACAAGGTAATGGTATCTATAAAACATTTTTGGTGCTGTTGGTCTTGGTGCGAAACACAGTAATTTAGTGCAATTCAGACTCAGGGCCTGTCTCTAATGCACTTTTAGCAAGGTCACTGCAGTGGATCAGACCAGTAACAAGATGCTAGGGGTTCTCCACACAGACCTCAAACATGTTGACAGCCTGAAATCTCTGGCACTCTCACCAGCGCAAGCACATGGCGGCACAGATTTAAACTAGAAATACTGCTTTGCGGTTGTATGCCTCCGCCAACCAGTAGCCAGTGTTGTTTTTCGCGGTGATGTGCTGGGATGGTGGTAATGTGTTCACATGCTTGGGCAATAAATGTGAAATATGGTCACAATCTCCCCTTCATAACACCTGTTATGGTGTTGATTAATGGCCAGAAAAGTGTTTTTGGAGAACATTATGATGTCACAGTGAAGTTGACCTTTGACCATTTGGATATAAAATGTCACTTCATAATTTTATCCTATTAGACATTTGTGTGAAACTTTGTCATAATTAGCATATGAATTCTTGAGTTATGGCCAAAAACCTGTATTGTGAGGTCACAGTGACCTTGACCTTGACCACCAAAATCTAATCAGTTCATCCTTGAGTCCAAGTGGACGTTTGTGCCAAATTTGAAGAAATTCCCTCAAGGCAAAATGCGTTTTGTATTCCCTCAAGGCAAAAACGTGTTTTGTGCGGTCACAGTGACCTTGACCTTTGACCACCAAAATCTAATCAGTTCATCCTTGAGTCCAAGTGGACATTTGTGCCAAATTTGGCACAAAATTAAAATAAACCTGCCAGTCATCAATCGTGTGTTATGGAGCAAAAAGTGGCCAGTTCCGATCTACAGCTGATCAATCGGTACACCCCTAGTCCATAGAGATAATAATACCAAACATTATTAATGCTACAATAAGATTTATTACAATAAAATAATATTCCACCATCATAAAAATGTTACCAATGTACTAGTGTTTATTTCTCAGACAAATTGCTCAAGACAAGACAAGAGACCACTGAATCTTTAAAGGGACATATTTACATGTAAGGCCAATGGTAATATTGTATATTTATTTCATATTAGAATGCAGATATTGATAGTAGAATAACATTGTATATAATTACACATGAATTCCTCTCATTTATTTCACTATTCCATGAGCTGTCACGGTTCCTGGACCCCAAAGACCAGTTGGTACCCCATGATAGCCTTGCCCATGTTACCCCTTTTTAGCTCCCCTTCTTTGTTGTGTGGTCATTTACCTGTTTCCCTTGTGTCTGGTTGTTTCACTTGTTCCCTTGTTATACATTCTATTATTGTTGTATTGGTTGATTAGGTTTCCCCAATTGTGTCATTACCCTCACCTGATTTTTCACTGTATTTTAGCTGCGACCGGCAGCTCTATAGCTCCGTCTGTCGGTCGGTCGGTCGGTCAGTCCACAAAAACTGTCCCCCCCCGTAGCGGCCACAGTTTCACAGCTGAAATTTGGCATGGACGTTGGTCATGACCGAAGGTAGAGCTGAGTAACTTTCAAGGCCGAGTGACCAAGAGGGGGTGTGGCGATGGGCATGGCCTATCACAAAAAGGCGCATAACTCCCGAATGGATTCACAGATTTGCACAAGATTTTGTGGAAAGGTTAGTCATGAGCCAAAGAACAGGTGGCATGTTTGTGTGAGGGTGTGTGCATGGATGCATGCACACATGGATGCATGCACGTGTGCAGTCGCAGCTATTGTGGACTCGCACTTGTTATTCCTGGTTATTTCTCTCTCGTGTTTGTTATCTATTCTCTAGTGATTTCCTGTATTAATGGTTTTCCTTCAGTGGTTTTGTGTTTAGTTCTGTTAGTTTATCCGCCATCTCACGCAGTTCTCTGCACTTGGGTCCACCTCGCTCCATGGACAGACATGAGCAGCATTTTTCAGTACTATATTGGCATGCCTTTGGGCTATTGTTAGCTTTATCTTGTTGTATGATACTATACAAATCTTTGCTGGTGAAAGACCATTTTTATGAACTCCCATTCATAATTTGGTTGCAGGAGCACTTAACGTATGAGTTGAGCACATCGTAACACACTGGCTTCTTGGCCACAAGGGGGCTTGCACAAAGGGGTTAACAATTGATCCAACTGCATTATTAAGGGTTCATATAGATATATATTTTTCCTACTCATACTCCATCAGATTTTCTCTCTTAAAAACTCATTTATCTTATTGAAAAGTTACAATGCCTTTCCCCACACTATAACCTCTCATCTAATTTCTGATAATAAGCTTTGTGCTTTAACCATTCTCCACAGCTATGTCTAAAAGCCTCAGCATAGTGGCTTTTCCCCTTTTCTTTTTTTAATGATGTCAAGAAGGTAAGGGGTCAAGTTAAGCTGACGGAGGGATCTCTGCCCCTATGCAAAATGTGATGCTTCTGCAAAGCTTCTAGAGGTCCTCATCTCACAGAAAACTGTTTAAGTACAAGGGGCAGAGAAAGAGCACTCTTTATGACCATAATGTGCTGATCCAAGCAGAGGAGTGAACAAATGTATGAATTGTACTAAACCCTTGGCAACAAAGGTTTTGAGTTCAGGCAGTTGTGCAGAATGTCTTTTCCTTGCATCGGAATACAATTTCATGATTGTGACTATATGAAAAAATCATAAATTATGTTTCAATACAAATAAATAGGTAATTATATTCTACTATCCAAATTATCTATGATAAAAATTAATTATCTTGCATGCCTACCCTTATTTCACACCACTGTTCCGTTACACAGTCCATTTATTCATGAATTCCATTTAGCATTCACATTTCATCCTGTACATAAACCCAGGACCTGATAGTGTTTGGTGCAATTTAATATAGGTGGAGCAGATAGCTTCTATATCAGAGCGACAGTAAATTGGATTGGAATTGTAAAGGCCTTTATTCTACTGTAATGAACATCAGATTGGTTTGTGGCTTGGTCTTTTGTTGTTTACAGTCCTGCTGTACCATGGTTCATATTTGTTTGGAGATTTAATGATGTTCATAACAGATCTAGGCTACTCTGTTGGATCCTTCCCAGGTTTCTGACTATCTAATGCTCAATTAAACAAGCTTGTTTCTGATATTGCTAGATGGCAGAGGTGGACTTTGGAAATATTTTTAGTACTATCAGTAACACAATCTAAATTGAATGGCTTCTTTTGCTGAAGTGTAAAAGTACTGAAAATCTATTGAGATTATTGTCTTTCTTTTCCTGTAGTAAGAACATCATTTTTTTCAGTCAACATTTCAACATTTTTCATTAGCTCTGACTCTTAATTAAATGATAGCATTAATGTAGTTTCTTATTCTGAAATGGTTTGACAAGTTCATTAAAAACCAAAATTAATGTTCCAAATTCTGTCTTTGAACTTTCTGTTGTACTGTATAAGGGTCCAGTGGCACAATATATTCTGTATTCTTACTTTTGTTGTTTTATGGTGCATATTTTAGGATACCCATGCTATTAAATTATTACCATTGTTATACAGACACATTGTCAAGAAAATCTTGCAGGCTAAGTAGGGCATATTGTTCTTGGATGAATATTTAAATGGTCCCTAGTTCGGAAAAAAAAAAAGTGGCATCCCACTATGACTAAATTGCTCACCCTGTGTCTATGAAAAATCTTCGCAAAACAGTTTTAGGGATAGTTTTCTTGACAAATTTGTGTCTGGGCATATTAAGGATTGTACAGAAGTTTAAGCCATTTGCACGAGTTCATGATTCACCATTCCATGTGTATTGTCTTTGGGGTTCCCCAACTACCAGCACGTAACTATGCTGTGGAGGTCAGTTCACTTTCATGTTGTTGTCATTACCTCAGCATGCTCTATAGCTGCAATAACTGCATAAAAATAGTGATTATTGTGACAGCAGCGGTTATCATTATCATTTATTGAATTTATATTTAAATACAAATACATCCAAAAGTCTAAGATTCATGTGAGTCATATGAGTATGCTTTGGATTTGTATTGACCTATCTATTGATAGATTAATCTTAATCGCTAAATTAGGAAATAATAATAGGTCAACTATGGTTAGACTAGCGAGCTCATAAATCTGTCATTGTCTTGGTTACTTCAACAAATATTTAGATTAAATGTTATGATAGAGTACACAAACAGTATTTTGGTGAATTTACACAAAACAGATATTTATTTTATATAGTCATAGAGATCATCAGTGCTGCTTAAACAGCTATGCATATAGTGCTAGTAAAACTTCAGGAATACTCTGAGGCGACCACCTATATTAACATCATTTACATTTCAGGACAACAATTAATGACTCACAGGCACCACACTGGAATAAGATCATACCATATTAACCCTTTAAGATGCAAGATCACAAATGTGTTATTAGAATGTTCTTAATTAAACATTCTAATGCTGATGTATCAATCACTACTGGTAATTGAAGGGACTCCCTGAAACCTTATTATTTCACCCAGATGGGCGTGGTATTGCAGGACGTAGCAGTGCACGCTTCGGCGAGCGGTGAGCCCGTGACTGTCTCAGCCCATGCTCTGAGTGCACATTACAATGTCATAACATGTGCCCCATATCATGTGCCATGAAAATATTGGATGAAATTTACTAGCTAACATTAGCTAACTGTTAACAAGCTAACTTTTAACAGGTTTCCTTTGTACGTTAAACAAGCCTCAACCTCACGTGCGGAGCTTGGTAACTTTTGCCCCATGGAGCTATAAAGAATGAAGTCACCCTAGTCTATTGTTAACGTTAAATTGGTTAACCCTAACGTTAAATTATATAACCCTAACATTATCAGTTTGTCAACAAATTTAAAGTGAATTGCACCTTATCGTTAGTTGTTCAATTTACAATCGGAGAGTGAGTGTATGATAGCTGGGTTATGTGTGTGAGAGAGTGAGAGTGAGTCAAGTAAAATCGCAGTGTGTTCGGACAGTAACGTTCATCTTTTCTCATTGGGTTAACGTTTTAGTTGTACATATTTTCCAGTATAATGTTATGATGGTCAATTTGAGAATATATGAACAGTCAGGTAAAAGTCATTTGAAAATCTGCAGGGAAGTCTAGTCGCAGTTGCAGCCGTGCCAGCAGTACAAGGAGAAGGAGCAAAAATCTAAGTGTATCTTCGTAAATCGATGATCACAAAAAAAAAATCATCTCTGTTAGAAGTTACAATTAGGCGTGAGGTATCCTGTAGGTTTAAGCTTGGGGTTAAGGCAAAGTTTAGGTTAATAAACAACTTTTTAGGTTATGGTTTTGCTAGCTTATCCAAAAAGTGATGAGACAACCCAATGCAGGCCGACAAGAACACGCATCAGGCACACAACACTGTGACGCAGGAAGTAAGGCACCGCCCCCGGGTGAAATACCAAGTTTTCAGGGAGTCCCGGTAATTGAAAGCAATGAGTTCTGGATTGCTGACTTAAAATTTAGCACAAAAAAAAAAAAAAAACATTCCAAAAAGCCTACTCTTCAACGGGTCAAGAAGGTAGTAACCCATTGTTAACCACCTTCAGAACTGAATGTTCTAATCACATTTGACACTGTACACTGCTGGGCCCATTAAAGAATGATCACATTTGTGATTATACGCACGGAAGGGTTAGTCATATCAAGGATATCTAATGTTAGTTGCAAACATATCAGCAGTAAATATGTAGCTAATTACGAACACTTTGTTAAAATATATTGTTAAAATATACTGAAACATATTTTAAAGCAGGGATAGTTTAGTCTGTAGCCTTTTGAAAAATGTAATTATTGCTATGTTGTTTTTGGTCTGGCAGATTCTTGAGCAAAAGCCTTGCAGAACTCCAAATGCAGAAATCATTATTATTTAAAAAAAATCTCAAAGCACTTTCAAGCTTCTTGGCTCACAGTTTGAGACAACAGCAGGGCTCTGTGCTCCAGCTATGACAGTCATAAGCACTGAGTGATATTACACGTCTCAAAGATCGAAACAATTTTACTGATTCTCAGACAAGTTGTTTAAATCTGCCATCACCTGTACAAAAAAGCTGAAGTCGTGCACATGAACCACAAAAAAATGCTGAAAAACATGTGTGAAGAGACACCAGCTGAGGATAAAATGGTATTGATTTGATTTTAAAAGCAAACCATAGCTCAGTGTTCTTTTTAAAAAAAATTGGCACCAAACATGGGGATAGAGTATATCCAATAACAACGCTAATGTGGAATGTTCATTTAACCATTTGTAGCCATGCTCAAACGAGATCCCCCACTGTCGATTCGAGAGTGTGCCATTCTCCTCCAATTCAATCCCATTCATTTTCGGGACCACACCGAAATTAATAGCTTTAAAGAACAAACTATGGAGGATAATAGATTGATAAAAGAGAGTACTAATGTCAAACGGACTGTTTTTTTAGTCGATTTTCAGATTTAGGTTAGCTATAAATGGCAAAACTATTTTGAGATTGGTGACTGCAAAAAAATAGAGCAATCTGTAGTTGTGAGTGAATCGGGAACCAGTAACGGGGAGGAATGGTGATGCCATTAATGATCAGCAGTGACATCTGATGTTGCTAGTATCCACGCTATGCAAATACAATGGAGTAAGCTCCACAAAATTGCTTGTGCTATACCAAAGTAAAATATGCCTTTAATTCTAAAACCTGTTTCTGCAATCCACTGTCCTCAAGTTCACTGCCATCACTATCTTACGGAATGGTCCTAAACAACAGACTAATTGGGCTTCTTTCTTCAAAGAAAAATTGTGTCCATTTTTAGTGAATAGCAGAGAAGAAAAAAAAAATCAATGACCAAGGCTATCATTTTACATAAAATTTCCTGCATGTAAGCATGATATTGCCCCGAAAAAAAAAAAAAAAAAAAAAAATATATATATATATATATATATATAAAATCTATGCATCTTTAAAGGTTCATGCACACAGACATATTTTTTATTGCAAAGTTATTTTCATCTGATCTGGCTACATACTGGCTACATACTTTAACCTACCATTTCAGCAGACCATGTGCTCCTCAGCACTGCTTCCTGAAAGTCCCTCACCCAACTGTTACATCAAGCCCACTTCAGCTCCTCATTGGATTGACTGCAGGCATGTCATCAAACACACCTATGTGTAAAAAAAATAAATTAAATACTTGGGGGAGGTGATAGGGGTGAAAAGTGTTTGTTGACTAAGGGCAACGCTGTGTAGTAAAGGGTTAACTGAATGAGCCACCCAGTAGCCTGTCATAACCTGCTGTGTTTGATGTGTGCACGGTTTATTTGAGGTTTGCAGCACAACCACAAAGCTGCACAGGAACCCATAGAAGAAAGAGAGTTTCACTTCATGTGACTTACCCAGGTCTCCTGCTGTACTACCCACTCATGTCTGGTTGCAGCCCAAATGTGATCAACTTTATACACAGAAAAGCTCATATATTCCCCTCTAGCCTACCCCTTTCTTCCTGCCATTCACCATCCAAAAATCCTTTTTTTTAATCTAACTCATCCCTGCCTAACCTTTAATGCCACCTCTGCACATCACAAATGAATTTGTTTTGACCAGCATGAGATATCCAACTCTATTTCAGTAAGTACAAAGGCTCAGTGTGCATATGTCTTTCAGGGACTCTCCAAGTCACTCTCTGGTAGTTCCTATGATCTCATCTGGGCAGAAAGAACAGGAATACAAAATGTGAAACTCATGACTGTGCAAGTTATTAGCTACCCATGACGCAAAACATGAGGCAAAGCTTGACTGTAAGACAAGTACAAACTAACCTCATCAGAGAAACCACATATAGGCTGTTTTTTTAAATAATCATTTGACCTACCTAAGAAAATGATTTGTTGGAGGATGGCTGAGAGCACACAGCACAAAACTTTAAGTGTTCCAATTAGAGTGATCGAGGAAAGAAACAAAATCCCACAGCACATGATTTAGTTATCTCTCGGTAATCTCGGTTCCTTTGACAAATTAAAAAAGATTGTAATGAACAAGCATCAGCAGCTATAATTACTTTCTAATGGAATATGCATCTTTAAACAGGCTGCATAAACAGAATAGATGCCTGATTAAGGTAATAGGCATCCCATCTTTATTAGAGTGCACTGGAAGCTGCAGGCAGACTTTGCGTGCTGTGGGGTCTTTTCTATGCATTCACATTGCTAATAACTAAAAGGGAGTGGTCTAGCCTGAACTAGCTTGCTATAGATGTTTCAGGTTGTGTTAAAATATTATATTATGGCCTAGTTTTAAACATATTTGGTTTGCGTATTTTTCCTGCCATGCCTGAATTAAATCAATGGGTTCTGTTAACAGCAGAATTGATATGGGATGTTCAAGGGCATCAGGCATAAATCATAAATGATTAGTAACTTTGTATCGGTGTCTATCGTAATAGTTATTGAATCATGAATCAGGTCTTAATTATCCCTTAATATGTGAACCATAATGTTCTTCACAGGTACTGCATGGAATGTCAGCTAATGCTTAAGACCATTATATGATGTTCATCAAGCAATCATAGGCCATTTGTGCAGTGTGAACAGATTTATAAATAGGAACTGCAAAGTGGGTTAACTAAAGCTTGACATTTAAAGTGTTGCAAAGTTGGCCGCCTATTGTGTGACACCAGGAGGCATGATTCTAGGAAGTAACAGCATTTTAGTAGTTATTGTTGTCTCATATGTATTCAGATAAAACAGGCTCTATTAATTTTCTAATAAATTACTTGAGTAATTTTGATAAGTTAAAATAAGCAGAATTTTCAATTGAAATTTCAATTGCATTTAGTGTTTTATACTGTTGCTGAAATAAACCAGGTATAAAAGGCCAAATGGATGGATAATAAGCATGACAATCAGGAAGTGTTGAAAGTATGATTACCTGGAAGATTGTCTCTGTCTGGTTTATTTCAACCAAATTTAACTGGCACAGTTGCTGAAATATATCAGACAGAGACAGACAGAGATCTTCCTGGTATACAGATTTTCAACATTTCCTGATTTACGTGTTGATTATCCATCCATTTAGCTCCTCATGCATTTCCAGGGAAATTCAGCAAGTGAAAATGAGTGTATCAAAATGCACGTCACCACTCATCTTTCAGCTATTCAGGAAGTACAAGATTCTTGATGACACTCCGGGGCTTATGCATTATGTGCAATTTATGGCAGGAGCTGGTAGAAAAGTTTAAAATTAAACCCTATAATATGATAATTATCTACACTGTGGTTGCATATCGATACCACATCTACACTGTGGTTTCATCTTAATGTACACTGTTTGAACATCTGAGACAAAATAACATTAATCTCAAGAGGATACATGCACACTTTTGCTCATGAGACATGACACAAATCAGCAATCAACTTCATATGAGAATTGGGTCTTTTAAAAATGTCTTCAGTGATTTGAGGGTAATAATACAATACGGTGGAGTAAAATGCACAAATTTGCTCAAATGAATTCATAAGCATTAAATCTCAGTATTTCTGGAGTGACACTGTAATACATTACTTCTATAAAGGGAAAATAAAAACATTAAATTCCATCCCAAAGGTGTTGTAATGATAAAATTGGGGATATTTACTGCATGCTATCCAGCATATGAATTTAATCAAAGGTGCATGTAACTGAAATCTGTAATTACCGATTCCAGTATGTAATTACCTGCTGCTTAATGAGGATTCATTCTTTGAAGGAGGCAGCATGATGCTCACAGGCTGCATCCTGTACTTGCATTATTTTTGTTGCTACATTTGACATGCTATTATATTATTATGTCTTGTTCCCCCAGAAACGACAATGGATCTGAACAAAACTAATTTAATGAACATGTCGAGACCCATCTTCATCAAGTAGCATGATCAAAGCAAGGGCTGCTATTTATTTTGTGACTAACGGAAGGTCAATGAGGGACAGTGATGTGCATGTAAATTGTTCAGATATCATCCATGAGAGTGTGCCATCAGAATTCCCAACTAACCACTAAGCCAAAAACTAGTTGATACGATTTATGAAGTTTGTGGATGACAGGCCTCCATGTGTTGTTCTTGGCGGTTTGTCTTTCCAATAGAATTGGTTTGTGGCTTTATCTAATGCAGTGAACCATTTTGGTTTGGGGATTACTGGAATCATGGAGAATATGTAATTGATTTTTGGCAAGATGGACATTCTGATGGCTGATACCCGACCCATTAATCACAGTGGTAATGGTTTCCATTTTTCTATAGTTTCAGTGACAGTCTTAAGGAGGTTGACAAAATTGAGTTGATGTAGACCTGTGAGGTTTGCTGATATATAAATGCCAAGATATTTAATCTGAGAGAGTTCCATCTGAAGGGAAAATCCTGGCATCCCAGTTGAATTTATTGAGTGGCAATATTTCTGATTTAGACCAGTTCATTTTGTATCCTGAGATTTTACCAAAGTTGTTAATGGTTTGACGGATTATTGTGAGGGTTTTATTTGGGTATTATATATATAATTAAATAATATTTTTATAAGCTGCATATAAGCTTATTTTGTGGTTAACTGAATCTGTTTGTATCCTGTGAATGTTGTTATTCTGGTGTATGGCGCATGCCAGTGGTTCAATAAATATGACGAATAGCAAGGGAGAAAAAGTGGGCATCCCTGTCTGGTACCATGGGCCAGAGTGAATGGTTTCAAGATAACTCCATTTGTGATTACTAATGCAGATGGTGAATTATATAATGACATAATCCAGTTGATGAATTTCTGTCCAAAACAGAAGTGGAGTAATGAAGAGTATAAAAAGGGACCTATTCACTGTATCAAATACCTTCTCGGTATCCAACGTGACAGCAACAGTGGGGGTTTCTATTTTGTTTGGAAAGGTGGATTACATTGATTAACAATATAGTATTCTCATAAGAGTGTCTGCCTTTGGTTATACCAGTCTGGTCTGAATGTATTATTTTAGTGAAAATGGCTTCCTACTGTAGAGCTAGAGTTTTGCAGATTATCTTAATGTCAGTATTTAAAAGAGAGAAGGGCCTATATACAGTGCAGAGTAGTTCTTTGTTGTCTTTGTTGTTTTTGGGTATTGCAGTTATGGCCCATGCAATGGATGTGGTGAAAAGTCATTTCCTTGACCGTGTCCGGTGGCAGTTTAAAAAAAATCTGCACAAATTATTTTAACCCGTGTTTCTGGATCGTCAGGAAGACTCTAGAGTTGTTTTGTTTGTGGATTTCCAAAACACAAAGAAGGTGAGAAAAGCAGAAAAGCAAGCAACCATACATAAACATAAAACTTCATGAGGCCTTCATAACAACTTTATAAATATGACATTACCGCTCCATTAAAAGATTAAGGCTGTGACAATTGCCATTGACATTGTTCTATACCATCGCTTACGTAACAAAAAATATTTTTCCCATATATAGATGTAATATATAGCAGTATTATATTGTAAAACATGTAGATACATATATTTCAGTATATTGCAAAACAATTGAAACACTTTCCATATATTGCAAAAAGTATGAACATGTATTGATCCTAATTATTGGAAAATATATGAATATTATTTTTTACATTTCCATATGTCATGTATCAGATATTATTTTTATGTTTCTTTGTATTGTTCCATATATCATAATTATACAGGGAAATCTAGTGTATGAATCATATATTTTTTGTCAATACAGTTGCTCTGAAAATAACCTAAAAATAGTTAAATAAAAATTTCTGAGTAAAATCCTCTCTCTCTTCGGCAATCTATTCAATGTGCTTAACACACACGCACTCACACACCCTAAAAGTTGGTTAGCTAAGTTAGCTATCTAGTTAATGTGGTGGGTTATTTTTTCCACCTACTTGACATTCCATCAGATAGTTCTTTGTGGGTGTAGTATCATTCAGGTCAAAATCTAAAATCCATTTAGTGACAACTATGATAAGTGTATTTTTGTCTGACAATAAGCTAGTTTCGATATTTTTAAAAAGCCACCAGATGCCCCTGAATAAAAAAGGACTAACATAACAACACTATATAGCTAGCTAAATCCAAATTGATTTGTGTGTGGCAGATCTGTAGCCATTGATTCTCAAATGGAAGAATGCTGGCATGTGTGTCCCATTCATGCGCACAGTTCATTTATCAGTTGGTCAGATGCAACATTGTGTGCACGTGTGCACAAGATGAAGTATGGCTGAAGAATGCTGGCAGGCAGCTGCTGGCAGAGATATTCATCATAATATAACCCTTTCTAATAGGGTGTTGGCATAGCCAGCTTCTGGCATAAACACTTTGTGGTCACGAAGAGCTTTTTTGATGCTATTGTTCTTGCGCCTGCAAGAACTAGTCCTAGTCCACAATTGGAAGTTTTTCCTTGTCACTGTTGCTTTAGGCTTGCTCCTATAGGGGTTTAGGCTAAAGTTGTCTGTGAAGCGCATTGTGATAATTGCTGTGAAAAACGCTATATAAATAAAATGTGAACGATTGAATGGACAAAGTAACAAACCAGACCCTTCTTTAAATGTAAAATACTTGCCAATCAGACAGCAGGGGTCTCACAT